>NW_015113611.1:87068-154450 GCF_001443285.1 Poecilia latipinna | reverse complement strand
TGGGAAGCGATCCAGATTCATCTCGTTGTTTTTTTTTTTATTATAACCAACACTGACATAATGTGGCATTATCTAAAATTGCACCAGTCAAATGGAATATGATAAACAACAACTCAGGTAAAGTTGCCTTCCTGTGCTTTTAGTACAGAATGGACCAAAACGCGTCACCAACCTCTTGGGTGAAAAAATGTCGACCTCCATGGATGAAAAATATATCAAAAGATTAACATTTTTTGAAGTAATTATGAGTTTTGACGTATCACAAACAGTAATTTTTTTGTTAACAGGAAAATTACAACATGTTTAGGTCAACATGGTCAACTAATCTTGGATCCCTTTAACATCCTGAACAGATATGGACAGACAGACACAGAACAGTTTGATGGCATTGATGTTAGTTTTAAGATCACATACCAGACACCCGGTCGAGGACCTCAGCTAGTGTAGTAGAGATTGGCAGATGGAGGGTGCGGTACTTGTGGCCTGCTCCGTACATGGGATGCTGGATCATGTGGCTGGTGGCGTTGATGCGACCTTTATATAACTGAAAAAAAAGGACATGATGTTTTAGAAATGCTCTCTTTAAGAAGACATGCTGAGAGACTTCATCCATATCATGGTTTCGTCTATGGAATTTAAGTTGGACATTTTCAGCATTTATCCAACACTGCCCTCTTGTGTTTACAACTGAACACAGGATCAATCAGCAGATCTGAAACAAGGAGGAATGTTGTTCGTCCAGAACAACATGAAAGGTAAAATTCAACATCTTTCAACTTTACAGCAAATTAACAGATGTTACAGCAAATTATTATTTAGTTTAATTAGGAATGTAAGACAATATGATAAATTTAAAGGGGCAGTATTACGTGTATTTTTCAGGCACATAGTGTCGTTTATAGCACAATCAAGTAACTATTGTACTTTCAATTGCCAGACGGACCAAATCCCCAAAACCACAGAGGCAGAATAAAGGTTTGCAGAGTAGAGCGGGTCTCTGCAGATTCATCTCTGTGGTTTTTAATTTGATTTTTTTTCTTTTTTTTTTTTAAATTACCAAGTTGCCCCGACAGTATTTTTCCCCCTTTTTTTTTTTTTTTTTGCAAATACATTAGGACAAACAATATCCAGTTCCCTTCCCGAGGAGTACCACCAAATGCAGTTTGTTTGAACAATAAAAACCTTTTTTTTTTAATCGTGGGAACAAAAATGTTCAAAACAGGACCATTGACCACTGTTCATCACAGAAAAGAGCAGGTCTCTGCAGATTCATCTCAATTCATTAATTTATTCACTTATTCAGTAGAAATAAGTGAGTAGAAATAAGAAATAAATATATCAAATATTTGATAAATATTTGATATATTTATCAAATATGACTTAGAAGAACTTGGACCTCAGAATTTAACACCTTGAATTTAGGCTTGTCTTTCAAAAAAAAAACTCTTTTTCTGAAAATCCCTCTTCAGAAAGACATCACATCGTTCCTCTATTAACCTTTTCACAGCAGATTCGCTGTTCTGTCAGGTGTTTGCTAATTGTTGCTGGCTAGTCTGAAGGAACTGAGTGGGAGAGTCACGGGGGAGGACATCTCTGAGGGGGAAACTCTGAAGCTTGGAAACTGCAGTTCTGAGGAGGAGCTGCACCTCAAAGGAGGCGTTAAGTCCAACCATGTGTTTTGGAAAGCTGAATGGTTGCTACTGGAGATTAAAAGTTTTTTCAAACATGCAAGAAAGAATCAAAGCAACACTCCAGGTATGATTTTAATAAGGGAAAAACATGATAACATGATGAAAAGCTTAAAAAAAAAAAGAAGTAAATTTTACATAATACTGTTCCTTTAAAGGTCCCCTGGACAACAGAAAGCGGATACTGATCGGACAGCAGGAAGTGATAACTTACCGGACAAGGGGACTGGAGGAAGACTGTGACTTTCTCATCCTCCAGCATGAGCTGCAGGAAAAGTCTTCGGATGAAGCCTGAGATATTTCTGGAGATGGGAACGTTGCCTCTTTGGGGAGCCGACTGGAAGAGTTCACACAGCACCTGCAGCCAGCAACCACACTCTTAGAATACACTGAGGGAAACTGAGGATGAGGCCAAGACAGTGTGATGCTTATACAGACCTGTGCCATGAGCCGCTGGTTGCTAGGGTGACAGGAGATGCACTGAAGGAAAAAAGCCACGGTTGCGTTCTCTAAAGCCGTTCTCTGCTGCGTGGTGAGACCCCCCGCCTGGCTGGATGACAGCTGGGAGAAGTGAGACCCTGTTTGTGGCACGTGGACTGGAGGTGGACCTGCAGCGGCTCCGGTGGCCAGCGGCTGACAGCCAGCATTGGAAGCAGCACTGGGACCAGCACTGGAAGCAGCACTGGAACCAGCGCTGGCGCTGGAGTGGCAGAGCAGGAAGAGCAGCGCCGTCCACAGAGGGTAGACCTCAGGCCCGCCGAGCCAGTCCTTCATGGCGTGACTGTTGCCCACCTCTGTGAGGAAGCGCAGCACCGGAGCAGCCAGTTCAGCGGCCAGGGCCGTCCTGCTGTGCTGGGACGGTGAGGGCAACGGCGAGTGGTAGTGGTGGTGGTGGCGCCTGTCAACCTGAGCGGCAGGCAGAGGGAGGTCAGCGCTGACCAGGAGTCCCACGCAGAACTGCACCAGGCTGCGCACCAGCAGCGAGGGCAGACCCGAGTCCAGCAGCTGCTGGATGGCTCCTGGGGACTGAGAAGCGGCTGCCAGGGTGGTCAACTGGGACTCGGAAAGGTTGACTGGGGGTCTGGCATGTTTCGAGTCATCAGTCAGTCCGCTGGTGCTAGCGTTAGCGTCATGCTGCTTTTTCCCGTCGTCCGTCATGGCAAGTCGCCGCTGCTGGGCGTGGGAGTGGCTGGCTGTCGGCACGGAGACGATCTTCATCCAGGACATGAGCAAGGTGAAGTAGCTGGGATGAATATGACACATGGAGCACAGCAGACTGTCCACAGCCTTCTTCAGCACGATGTTGCACGACAGAGACATGGACCAGTTGAACAGGAGCCTGGAGGACAGAACGGAGAACAGTGTCAGCCATGACGCTTCTAAACTAGAACATTGTGTGATCCAGCTGTCAGAAGAGCAGAACTGACTCAAAGAGTTCTCTGTTGAGCAGCCCAGGAAGGTCGTAGTCAACAGGCAGCTCGAAGCTGTGCCACAAGATGGCCGCCACGCAGTGGAGGTGGGAGGGAGACGGCATGAGGAGGCCGTACTCTCTGGAGGAGGAGGAGGAGCCCGCAGAAGCGTAACCTGCCGGAGCACTCATTTTATGAGCTGCCACTCTGGACGAGTCGTACACCCAGTGGAGCAGAGCCTGGATCCTGGAAGACACAAAAAACATCCAATCATGTTCATCCACAAGTTCACGCACCGCAGAGAGAAACACCAGGATATTTCTATCATTTAAGGTCTCTCTGAAGGATGTTCTCAAAGACTACTTCTCCTCAGGGAGAGAGAAACTAACGGGACAGAAAAGTGATGCTAGAAGTTGTCTGTACCTGTCTTTGGTTCCAGAGTCCTGCGTGGTTCCCAGCTGGTACAGAATGTCAATGGTGGAGTCAGAGGAAAGGCCGTTCAGGCGTCCAAACAGCAGAGGACTGTTTAGATCTGTTCGAGACAAACGCACAGCGCAAACACACACACACAGAGAAAGGTTACACCCACAATGTACTAATTAAACACAGAGATTACCCAGGCTGCACTGGGCTATCTCTAGGTTTAGCAGGTTGTCGAGGTTGGGAGCGGAGTGCAGAAACCAGGAAGATGGGAGGGAAAACCCACTGGTTCCACAGTGGACCAAAAACATGTCACATCATCAATAAATGTAGGTAGAGTAGCTCTACCAAGTGATGAATGCACAGCCATGGCAACAAACTCTGATGTAATTGTGCCTTTTCTAATATGAGGAATCTAGCATGTTGAGTGCTCCAAACGAGAGAATTGAATAAGAAACCCACAGGAGTAAACACAACTGAATCCAGTTGGAAGTTGCCTGAAGACAGAGTGAGGCTTATGAAGAAACATTTCTCCTTCTGAACAGAAACAGAATTAAAAAAAAAAAAAAAAAGCTCACTGAGGCAAGGCTAGAGAACCAGCAGCATCGTCACTGAGGAGAACAGGAGCTGGTTATGATTATTTACACCATGCGAATATTTAGTCAGTGAATATATCAATGTGGCGGTTGTGTGGACTCACTTGCAGGGTCTGTGCCAGAGGCAGCACAGTTCCTCAGCAGAATGTCTATGAGTTTGAGTCCGATTCTTGTGGACTGCAGTCCTATTTTGACCAGCACTGCCTCGATGTTGGGGGAGTGCATGCCGCAGTAGGGAGACATGAGCAGGGCAGCACAGGTCTGCAGCAGGTTGGCTGTGGGTGCTGCAGCACTGGCCATCATGGCCTCCAGGTCCCCAACATGAGTCAGGCAGTGATGGAGCAGGCGGAGCCATCCGATGCTGAGGAGGCAGAGAGGGAATGTCTCAACTACGGATGTGCCGATCCTCTTTTTTTCATACCAATACTAAGCTTTAGTATCGGCCGATACCGATCCAATACAGAACATTAGTGCTGAATTGACTTAAAGTGTTTCTTTTTTTAAATGTAGACATAAATGTACTGAATCACAAATTTATTTCATAACACTGCACCAGAGCAGCTCACTTAAATACACCAATAGATTCACAAGCTAGGTTAAACATGTAAAAATAACACAACTTTAATTTGTTCAGTCAGTGCAATTAGGAGTCTAACAGCCAATGTAAAACAAATAGTAAAGCAGTGGTGACCAGCATCCTGCACGTGTTAGTTCTCTCCCTGGAGGGAGGAACAACCTTTTCAGCATGTCAATGTTTTTCTTAGGCCTCTAATAAGCCATCATTGGATCCAGGTACGTTAAACCAGGGAGAGAACTAAAACATGCAGAATGCCGACCCTCGAGGACCGACTTTGGGCTCCACTGTAGTAAAGAAACTGATGAAAACAATAGGTTGACTACCTTGGTCTAACATGTAAATATAAACAGCGACAAACCTGCTTTCAAATGGTTCAAAAGTTCAATTAGGAATTTTAAATGTAATAACTAAAGCGCAATATCGCTCAGAGCACAATGCATAGAATTAGACTAAATAGATCTGGCCTTGACAGATTGGACACATAGTCACCGAAACACAATACTGAAATTTTTTCAATATCGGGACTAATACAGATATTAATATCGGATCGGTGCATCTCTAGTCTCAACATCAGCTGCTTTACACCCAGACAGACTTACTGAGGCAGGAGTGTGTACCTGGTTTTAGAGACCTGGTCCTCAGAGGGCAGAAAGGGGTTGTTGACCGTAGCAGAGGAGGTATTGCCGAACGCCGTCAGTCCCAGCAGTTTGATCTGAGACAGGCCCAAGGTGCTGGCGTCCCGCGGCCGGTGGAGCCTCAGGCACACGGCGGATGCCACTTCGGCCTTCACCAGCTGGATCTTTATGTAGGTGAGGCCACTGGTGAGGACCGGAGTAGAAAGAGGCAACATGTTGACCCCATCTGCACTGATCTCCACGGAGACGGAGGACGGGCAGGCTGAATGGTGAACGGAGGGAAAGAGAACAATAACCCCAAGTTTTTATTCCAGTGATAGGAAAAAACATGTACTGATTCAATGTATACAAGGTGCAATATACATTGAGTTATTATTATTATTATTATTATTATTAGCAGGTTTTCTGGAGGAAACCCTGTATTATTATTATGATTAGTAGTTATTGTTGTTGTTGTTGTTGTTGTTGACTGGAGTCCAACTCACTGGCCAGAGAAGCTAGATGAGGCTGGATGTGGACCTCCTTGAGCAGCACAGCAGCAGGAAGGTGGATGGTGAGGTCACACCACGCCTCCTCTGGCAAGAAGATGTAGGACCAGGCAGCTGAGCGTGCCCGGCGGTGGGGGGGCGTGGCCTGAAGGAGAACCTCTGCTGGTTGTGCAGTGGGGCTGCTGGATGTGATGGTGCCTAGTGACAAATAAGCACAATCAGAGGCTTGTTAGCTATAACCTGTAAGGTGTAGAACCTGTTGTCTGCCTGATGTGGAAAACAGTCAGATAAAACGTACCTAAGGGAGCGAAGTTATGGAGTCCCTCAGCGTTGTCTGGCTCTGACGTCATCACCCTGGCCTTAAGGTTACCGTCGGCGGTTTTCCCAGGTCCAGAGTCCAAGAACTTCATGATGGTGGACACCATACTGCGTGCTGTGTTCACAATGGCTCTGGTGCTTGTCACCATGTTATTACAGATCAACTGCACACCTCCTGAAGAGTGAGAAGAAACTTGGTTATCACTAGGGTTGTCAACGCTAATGCATATGATTAACCTGAAAATTTTAGTGCCAATTCATCTATCTATTTTGACCTAAAAGTGTCTCCTACAAAGGGTCACCCAGTTTACAGCAGCGTGTTATGGAAGCGACACACAGGGAGAGACTGACAGCAGCGAGATACGTTCTCAGTGACAGAAGACAGCAAAAAAAGTTTAAAGTTTTCAACCGTTTTGAGTTTTGTCTTTAGCCCACCTGTGCACATCTACGTGTAAAAGTTTGAAATTTCATAAGCATGAATTACACTGGTTACTCAGCTGGATGAGGACAAGAGGCTGTTGCCTCATTGCACAAGTTTCACAGGAACTTATCAGAGAGATACATTTTTTAATTAACAGAAACAAAACAAATTCCTCTGAATCTTTCTGAATATAAAAAAACCTGAAAACAAAGAATCTTCAGACATGTTTGGGTGGGAACAATAAAACTTTTTTAATCAGTTGTCAGCACTATTTTTAACATTTATGGACCCCCAAAATAAAATGACAATATTTACCATGAACCACTGTGGCTAATAATCTGCTGTGGCTTATTGTTGTAGCAGTGATCAGCCACCACCTGATTATTGCCATGGTTAAAGAAGAAACTACATATGTGAACACCCACCCATGTCATGGAAAGCCTTGAGAGCTTCACTGGTGTCCAACACTCGCAGGATGAACCACAGAAGAGGCTCGGACAGCTGGCAGGTGGAGAGAGACCCCTACCATCAAACAAACAGAGACCCGGTAAGGTTTGCCTCACTCTGCTTTCGAAGAGCTCATTTCAACACTTGATGGCAGCAGCTGAAGCAGCAGCAGCCGGCTGGTTGTACCTGTCTGCCCATGTACCCGCAGGCCATGTAAGTGAGAATGGGCTGCAGCATGACTTGCACTGAGCTGGCCCTCTTGCTCAGAGTGGTGAGGATGGTGAAAAGGCCATCGCCCACTGAGATGGCATCCAGACCTCCGTGGAAGTTCTCATGTTTGGTAAGATGGAGACCGCTGGCACCTGGAGGAAAGACACCAGCATTTGGGTCAAGAGTTTTCATCATCATCATTAACACACTCAAGATGTTGAGCTGCTAAATTCCAGAATTTTCATTTTGTTTGATTAAAAACACTCCCACAGGGATGCACCAATCCAATATTAATGTTTGTATCTTTACCGTTATTTATAAAAATAAATAAATAAATAAAAAATCTAGATCAGGTATCTGACAATGTGCCATCAGAGATGATCTATTCAGTCTAATTCTATGTTTTCTGCTCTGGGGGACATAGTGCGTTACTAATTATTTTACATTGTATTTAAAATTACTAACTGCGCTTTCTGAATCGTTTGAAAGAAGTTTTGTTGCAGTTTATTTTTGCCAGTTTCAGTTTATTTATTTTCCATTGGCTCTCCTACTCCTGATTGCACTGGCTGAACAAATTAATGTTGAGTTGTTTTTACATGTATGACTAAGTTTATGAAGGTATTTGTGTATTTACATGTGCTGTACTGGTGCAGAGTTATCAAATAAATTTGAAATTCAGTTCCTTTATGCCTGTGTTTTAAAAAAGAACGTCTTAAGTTAATTCAGCACTGTTTTTCTGTATCAGATGGGTCAATCCAATAGAATACCTCAACTCAGATGTCGGTATTGTATTGAAAGTGAAAAAAATGGTTCGGTGCATCCCTAATAGAAGGCAAAACAAAGCAGGTAAAGATGTTGATCTAGTTTGATGAAGCCAACAGAAAGTTAAAGTGGTGTGATGACTGAATAGAAGTCTCACCGATGATCATCGCCATGGCACTGCTGTTGCACTGACCCAAAGCTGACAAGATCTGGCTCATTATCTGCTGGTTAGCTAGCACCAGGTCAGCCACGCCAGCAGGGGGCCCGGGACTGGATGAAACTCCTCCCGCCACGCTCTCCTTGCTTCCACAGACCTTCTCCTCATCTGAGACGCTGCTGTCGGCGGCACCGCTGCCAACCGGCGGCAGCCGCCCGCTGAACTCACGGTCCCCTGACAGAGGAAGCTGCACTAGCACGTTCACCAGTTTCAGCAGGTTGAACATGAGCTGGTCGCGCGTAGTTTCCCCGCACACGGCCTTGGCGTCTCCTGGTCGGATAATGTTGGCAAACAGACCTCCGAAGCAGGCGCGGGCCCCCACGGGGCTGTCAGAGCCGCTGCGGGACACCACCTTGTCTGAGCACGTGATGTAGTGGTGAACCAGGAATGTGATGGACTCCAGGACGGAGGAAATGGTGGACACGGACACCACCTCGAAGTTCTGCTCCAGGGTAAAGTCCAGCAGCTTGACCTGGGCATCCAGAGGACCCTGACCTGACTGGAACGGGCCCCTAGGGAGCCAGCACAACCCGTCAGTTGGACCTTTTAAACTCTGATCAAGCTAATTTGACTGGAAGCTCACCTCTCAGTGGACAGGATGTGGATGAGCTTCAGGAGGAACTCGCTGAACATTTGGGGGCAGGTGGAGGACAGGTGGACCTGCAGGCGACTCAGGAACTCATGCATGGCCTGTGTGGCGGTGGGGCCCACCTGGGAGCTGTGCTGACTGGTCCCATTGGTGCTACTGCTGGACAGGAAGCGCACCAGCACATGGACAAGGGTGGGATCCGACACCATCTGCTGGGCCGTGCTGTCCTGGGAGTTCAGCACGCTGATAGAGGCTGGAGGCAGAAACACAGCTTTAACACACACACACACATCCTCCTGCATTGTGAGGGCCCCACTGACCAGAGGGGGGCATGTTGGTCATCAGGGTGAGGGAGTGTAGCACCAGGCACCATGTTCTCAGGGAAGTGCTGGGGTACCAGGCCAGCACCGAGATGAAGCTGCTGACAGAGGCTGCACACACGCACACACACACATATACACGTTAAAAACACTTACAGAAACAGTAAAGCACTTTGAGATGGCTGGGGGGGTTTAAGAGCCCACCTTGGTTGAGTGGGATGGTGGGCACCCGGCTGGCGTTGAAGAGGAAAATATCTGATCCACTGTCTTCGCTGCCACCAGAACACGTGTTTAGACTGAGCGTTAGCCACAACTGCAGCAGCGACTCCAGCTAGGAGGAGAACACACACATTTCACCTGCCTGTTCCTTATTATAAACACTCACTAAGCTCATGGCTTCTCCAACTCAAATGATAAAAATGGTGGAAAAATGTTGTCTCAGGGTTTCCCTCAGTGTATTTTAAGCCTGGTGGATCACCAGGTTTAACTTGTGCCCCCAGCAGGCTTAGTATTGTTAATTTATTTTATTTATTTATTTTCTTTTAATGATTGCCTTTTTCTAAAGATTAATAGCTGGTGTTTAGGTATTAATCTTCCAGTCTTCCAATAATGCATAACTATCAAGCGATGTTTTCAAATTTCCTGTGAAATATAAACACGATTTACCTAAAACACGTGGAGGGCAGCTGGATGACTGCCCTATTGCCCCGATAGCGAGTTTTCTGGAGGAAACCCTGTATCTTGTTTACTAAACTGCTTTTTTGGTGTAAATATTGCAAAAGCCCTGAAAAAAGAAACCTGAAGACAAACATGCAGGACTACATTTCCCAAGAGATTTTCTGCTTCAAATGTCCTGGATATACTGAGCTACCAGACAGGCAGCAGGGACGGAGCATCTTTAGAGTCAGTCACCTGCACATGGTGGACCTGCAGCATGGAGAAAAGCTTGTTGAAGCAGTTGCTCAGAATGGGAACGGAGGAGGGCTGGACGGTGGGGCCACTGCAGGGTGGGGAGCCCCCGCTGTGGAATGCTCTGAGCAGGGAGTCATCGGTCCCATTGGTGGGCTGGGTGACTGAAACACAAACACACAAAGTCTTCATGTAGTACACAGAGCATGGTGCCCACACTAACACAACTATGGCTTCCTGTTTTTTCCCTTTTGAGCCTTCTGCTGCGTTTATAAGTAACAAAGATTTAGGGACAGTTATTTCCATGTGGGAAGAGTTGAAGCAATAAATAGGGATCAAAGTTAAGTTCCCAAGTCATTTCTTCTTCAGAACCAGACTGCAAACAGAAAGCCAGCAGCAGCAGGTCAACAACAACAGGCGTAACCCTGGGATCCTGCAACATCCAGCAAAAAAAAATTCATTAAACTTGAGTAAAAATTATTTTAAAAATATGTCTGGGGTCCTGAGCTCTAGGGAACAACTTCATTTAAAAATACTTCAACTCCAAATGGAAATAAAATGGTCTTACTCCCACTTATCTAAGTTTACTCAACGAGTGATTACAGAGGATTATGATGATGACTAAAGGTAGGAAGGATCTCCTTCAGCAGTCTGTATCACAGGGAATCAGAACCAAGCCACTGACTGAAGACACTTTGTTATTGTATCACAGTCTTATAGAGAGAATGATCTGGGTTGTTCATGATGTTCTTCACTTTCGGAATCTTCCCTCTTCGTACTATCAGGTCATCTTCATAACAGAACTAGAGCCTTCTTTACCAGGTTGTGGAGCCTTTTTAAGTCCCAGGTTCTGATGCTGCTGCCCTATCAGATTAGCTGATTCTCTACAGACTTACAGAAGATCTGAAGAACCCTGCTGAAAACACTAAATACTCAAAAGCTTCCTCAGAACCAGTCTGCTCTGTTCAAATCTAGTAAAATAGTTTATTTAAAAAACAACATTGAGCTCCTTACTTGTAGATGAACTGGAACTGAGAGCCTGTAGAATGGAGTCAGCCTGTAAAGTTGCCATCATTTTCAGCATCAGCTCAGCCTGCTGCTCCAGGCCAACTTCAAGTCGGGCATCCAGCGCTGTGAAACAAGAGGCCAAGCATTTAGCCTAGGGTTGGATGGAAGCTATTATGAAAAGTAGAGACGGTGCTGAACAAAAGGAGAGGTTCACCTTGAGACACAGAGACTGACACACACTGAGAGGCTGGCTTTTCAGGGGCGACCGAAGGTTTGGATACCGGAATCCCAACCCCTCCGATGTAAGGGTTGTACCCATATGTTCCATAGTCAGCACCCCAGTAGTCATACCAGGTGCTGCTTATTGGCTGAGAGTAGATAAGAAAAAAACAAACAAACAAAAAAAAACACAAGGACAATTTATTACTCACAAATACAACATAACAACAATCAATTCAAGTTATTACTGGACAGCTGGAGCTGAACAAAATATTTAATATTTTGTCCTTACCAGGTTCTGAAATTACTTCATTATACCTTCAAGTGAAAATTTCCAGTTTTCCATATACAAGATACAACCACATGTAATAAGATCTGTGCAGAAAACTAAGTACACCCCATGATTGAATATTGAGCAGGAGTGACTCAGTAGTAGCTTCCTATTTTACTGTCAGGAATAGGTTCTGCAGACATGTCTTCCTTCATATCCCATCACAGCATCTCAATGAGAACGAGGCTAGGCTTTGACTAGGCCTTTTCAGCTGTTCTTTATGCAGAATGATGGACTTTCATTCATACGATTTTATGGAGTGATAAAGATCAGTTAATGAGATTATTTAATAAGCAATGCCTGAGACTGTCCTTCAGTCTTGTGAAGCACAATGGAAACACCAACTTTGGACTTTGTTGCTTTGTAAATAAAGACGTGTGAACACATCTTAGTAACTGTAGACCTGGTAAAGACCAAATAACTTTCTATGCAGACCCAATAAGTTACACAAAGTCAGATTACTTGTGTTTTTAATGGGCTTTTCACTTCTTTGTTACCAACTAAAAGTAATCAGTGTATTTACACAGAGCAAATTAAAGAAAATCTATTTCTTCCAAAACCAAAGGAAGAAATTTTATCTAAAAGATCCATTGGATCAGATCGCCGGCCTTTCTGAAAAACTTGTGGAAAAAGCACTTCAAGCAGAAGAACGTAATTTTACTGGAATGTAAAAGATTTCTTATGCAAATAAGGAAGGGCAACATTAAGGAAGGACAACAAATAACGGAATTGGGAATAACATCTTGAAGTACAAATATTTTCCTAATCTTTTATTTGTTTATGCATTCGTACCCGGACTTCTAGAAATATTACAATTAAATCTGATACCGTTCTAAATGACAGTCTTGGATATGTCATTTCAAGGTTAACTGATGGACAAATAAGAAACCTTTGGAATTTTAAGCTTTTAAACTGATGATAGGTGAAAGAACAAAAGTCATAGAATCAACATACCTTAAATACTTTGGCAGCGAGAGGATCTTTTTCCAAATCAATATCTAAAGGATCAATATCAACATCCATGAGGTCTTGTAGCAAGTCAAAGTCTATGTCTTTATCTTTTTCCAAAGACGATAGAGGTGGAGCACCTATGGATAACAAAAAGATCTTTAGCATAACTAGGTTAATGCGAGAAAACATTTAAGCAACAGACACTTTTAACATCAAAACAGCAAATACTGCAGGGCCAAGATTCTGTCCAGCAAACCTAACTGAAAAACTGTCAATGTCATAGTAACAAGCTCGATCTAAAGTAAGTGATGAATTCACATTTATAGTATTTATAGTAAAGAGGAAATGTATTCCAAAACATTTCATAGTGCAATCTAAAAATATCTGGGTTTAACAGTAATACTGCTGTGGGACGTGTGGTGAATGGATAGAGGGGCCCCACGTACTCTGGAACACGGTGGAGGTCCCTGTGGTCCCTGCGATGATGTCTGGCACCAGAGCTTCATCGATGGTCTCCACCAGGGGAATGGTGGAAGGCTGGGCCAAAGAGTCGTCTGAGTCTGTCACGGTTGAGGAAGATGACGCCCCTGCCTCCTCACCCACAACCACCTCTTCCATGGCATCCAGAGAGCCCGGAGACATCAGTTCACCTTGGGCCAGAACGACAAGGTCAGAAGCTGAACCTGCTTCATACCCTGAGCTGAGAAAACCCTCATCATCTGTGATCCAAACTTTCGTCACAACATGGCTAACTTAGAAAGATGAGGGAGAACTGCTGCCATATGGTGCTTCGCTAGACCGCCTCTAACCAGTACGGTCGCCGTCTGCCTCAGTGTGGTTCAGGTAGTGAGCTTTTGCATTTATGTAGTCTGTTCCTTGTTATTGAGGGTGGGTGGTGATCGCGCAGCAGCTGTGTTCAATTCTCTACTGACGTCTGTAGCAACACTCAGCAAAGGAGAACCTCAAATTTGTAGTTCTGGACTCAAATAAACCCAGATATTTCATTTTGTCCTTTAGAAATTCATTACTGGCCCAAACATAATGAGAAAGACTCAGATCAGTCGGTTATTTTTGCTGTACATGTTAATATAATTACATTCCGGCACTTTTTCTAAATGCGCAAACTTATAGATTTGCAGTCAAAAGATGTAAACCAATAGCCACGCCTGAATTTTTTTTTTTTTAGTCTGAAGACAAAATAAAATTTATCTCACAAGCTAATATGTAGTTCTGGTGTTTCACATTGTCAGCAGAAAAATGTCTATCAGAAAGCTGACCAGCTGCTCCATTTCCCTCTTCTTCATGACTGCCTTTCTTAAGAGCAACTAGCTGCTAGCACAACGGCTAAATCAACATCATTATGCTTCAAAACTTAGCGCATGTGGTCCTGGCACTGACCGTGATTAAACACTTAACTGTTCCTCCATACTGAGCAGCTCTCTGATAGACGGCATATCTGTGCTCCACAGCTAAACTTAAAGTTGTTTTGAAGTTTTCAGTGATGTAAATCACGAGCCAACTAATGAATGCGATCAGCTGTCAATCAAATGGTTTCGGTGCCATCAATCCTGCTCGTACTACCCCTAGAGCAGGTACTGAAATCTGAGAACAGCCGGATTTGCTAATGGAAAACGAATTTGGCAGAGAGCGTACCGGTTAGAGGTGGGATAGAGGAGAAGCACCTTTAGCATCCAAAAACAACAAGGAACAAGGAAGGCAGGTGTCTGCACATTTAAGCTTTAACTCGTTATGTTGACCTCTTGACAGCTCAGACCAATGAGAATCATTGTCGGCAAGCAGTTCTTTCCCCTCCAGCAGGGAGGTGGGATCTTGCGCTGCCACGTATCTATATCAGTGTGTTCAATCAGAGTTGTTTCACTTGTTAAAAGTCATTTGGTGCCAAGACAAATGTTCCGAATTTAGATACATCCTTTATTATGGGGTCTTTCCCATAATGAGACATCTCAGTCAAACCGTGGTTAGACTGGGATGTTTGTACGCTTTTATTTCTGTTTCCACCCTTCCAACAATTCATGCAACAACTGGGTCAATTGGGTAAAAAGTGGGGGTCATAACCAAATGAAACGGACCTGCCAGGATGTCCTGGAGCATACATGTGAGGGAGTACTGTGCCCAGGCCCCTCCCCAGGAGATGTCCCCTCGATTGAAGTCTGTTCCTACAAGCAGTAGCAGAAGGCGTTCCAGCTGCTGTTCAGACACCA
The DNA here is from genome assembly GCF_001443285.1 of Poecilia latipinna. Lineage (NCBI taxonomy): Eukaryota > Metazoa > Chordata > Actinopteri > Cyprinodontiformes > Poeciliidae > Poecilia > Poecilia latipinna. Next base: position 139,713 of record NW_015113611.1, on the reverse strand, counting down.
CCTCACACAGATGGATTGTAGGTCTTGTGGCATTAGCTATCCTAGCAAGTACCTGCAGAGACAAACAACATTGGTCACATGCCTATACCGAGAACATTTAGAAGAGCTGCGCCTTCATTTCAGACGAATACCTTGCAGACAAAAAGCAACAGGTCCGCATGGCAAGTGAAGTCCATAGAGAGCAAAAACAGGGCGAGTTTCTGCACTACAGAGATGCAGCGTTCATGGGACAGAGTGAAGGGCAGAGGTTCTACTTCTGGGGCTTCTTTGGCTGTTGTGGACTCTGCATCCAGTGTAGAGCGAGGCCATTCAGCTGTCCGTCTCAGACGGATCAGGTCTTTAAAGTGCTGAGAGAGGAAAACAGAGGCAAAGGCAATTAAACATACAACCGAAGAATCTGACACTACAGTAGTTCCTAACTGTTGTTCATTTAGTGACATTTGATGTTAAAAGTCTGACAGGTTCTCACCTTAGATGTAGCTTGTTTGAGTTTGGCCTGTTCCACTAGCAGTTTGTAAGAGGAACCTTTGTTGCTTTGGATTTTCTCCTTCTCTATTTGCTCAACCAAAGCCTTCTGTTTGGCTTTCAATACATTTAACTGCTGCAATAAAGCAGGCACAATTAAAACAAACACTGCAGATGCATTTCTGTCAGGCTCCTCAGTCATTCTGGCTTTGGACTTAAACATGTTTACCTGCTTGTGATGAACGAGCTGCTTGCGAAGCTTCCGTGAGTACAGCCGATCCAGGCTGCTGCTGCCTTTAGCTGTCCTGTTGGAGTTCTGAGACTGAAGCGTGTTGTTGATGAAACTCCACTGAATCCCTGAGGAACAGAAAAGCAAAACATTACAAAAGGAAAGAACAGAACAGTTTGAACAAGCCCTACCCTAACAAACAAAATATTATTTCCTCTGTAAGATGGATATGGGTAATAACTGGGCCTGTCGCAATAACAAATTTTGCTGGATGATAAATTGTCCCAAAAGTTATTGCGATAAATGATAATGTTGCTGTTCTGAAATCTTTTTCAAGTAGCACAGTGGTAAAAATGGCATGATAATGCAAGAGCACATTCTCAAAGACCAATACGCTTTAAATTCTAATTTAACACTGGAACTGGAAGTTCCAAATGTCATTTTAAGTGTCCAAAACAACAGAAACGACAAAAAAAAAAAAAGGAATTATGAAGTCTCTGTAAACAAAATTATCCTTCATCAAAAGGGTTTGTTGAGACCAAAGCACCAGACTGAAGACTTTTATCATCCAGTTTTTGGAAGAAAGAGAGAAGAGAAAATCGCTAAATCTTCTGAATGGAAATTATGGAGCTTGTTTTAGTTTATCGTACAATTAACTGATTTATTGGTTATTGAGACAGGCCTAGTAAAACCTTTTGATAAATGCTACATCTCATCACCTTCAATCAGATGTGATTTCATTGTTGACAAAGAATTTTTGGCACACATCTGCGGACAGTGTACACAGAGTCTATGCGGCTCACAGAACACCCACTGCATGTTCGAGTGTGTGGGAGCCTTTAGTCTTTAAATTCTAAACATTTCAAAAGAAAATCTTTTGTACCAGAATTACAAATGGCAAAATGCATCTGTAGAGCTGGAAAAAATGAAAAAGGCATCATGTCTTCTACCTGTTACAGGCCGATCCCTTTCCTTCCCTCCAAGGTTCTTCTTCGCCCCTGAGGCTTCATCTTCAATGCTGGCTACATAGTCCAAGAGTCTTGAAACCAACATCACCACCCAGCTGATCATGGGAATGTCCAAAATGCCTGGAGGAAACAGACTCATTTTTTTTACCTAATTCTGCATGTTTTGATGACAGTGTCAGTATGTGCTGTACTGGGTTTACCTTCAGTCCTGCGCTGCGAAGCAGCCTGTGGTCGCTGCAGAGGGGAGAGCAAACTGTCTAACAGGTTCAGGAGACCCTCCAACACGCCACTGTTACTCAGGGATCTTTGGCCAATGCAGGACAGGAGCATGAACACTCTGTCAAAACGAGAGAGGCTTTAGTCTCAGCAAACAGCAACAGAATTGAACAGAAAAAAATCCCTCAGTGAACAAGTCCAAGAATGTAAGTTCACACATAAGATAAAAATAGACAAAAATAGTGTAAAATCAGAACTAAAAATTCTGTGCACTGGATGTCCTCCTGCAGAGTCACCATCATGGACAGATGTTGAACACATTTACAGCACAAGAAGATAAAAATAGCATTCAATTAAAAAACTGTCCAACTGAGAATGATTTTTAAAAAATATATACATAATGTGCAGGTAATTGGGCAGAAAAACACAAGCAGTGATAAAATAGCATAATCACTCAGTGAGTTTGTTGGGAGCAGTGATGGTTATAAAGTGCAACAGCTGCTGGGAGGAAGGACCTACGATAACGCTCCTTTGTGCACTGAGGATGAAACAATCATGCTTCTCCTTTCTTTGGCAGGGAATAGGGCAAAAAAAAATAATACATACTACTTTTTCTGAAACAATTAATACCTCCATGAGACCCTGAAAATATGATCACTGAACATTTTTCTTGCAGTGAAAGCACCACTTCATAATTCTTGCTAAGAGAAAATCCATTCAGTCTCTTTTTCTCACATCATGATGCATTTATTCACCGGACCTGAAAACAGAAAGTGAATATTTGCGCTCGCTTTTTATTTTGCTAGTTGCAGCAATTTCTCATAAGAAACTAATAAACACAGCTTAACTTCAGCAAGCAAATTGTTGATGATAAATGCTCTAAAATTTGCCCCTGTGGTCTTTACAGCTGATCTGTGAGAGTCAAGAAATGTGTCCGTCCCACCAAGTGCATTCTCTATACACAATAGAGCGGACCACATCAGAAAAAGGTCAACCTTTTCCCATTCCTCAACTTCCTGTCATCTACTGCTGCGGTCACTGACATCCCAGAATACAACCAGCCTCCTGTCTCCATCACTGCCTTAAATCCTTCTGCCCTGCTGCAGGTCAGAACTTCTTTACTACTTTGTCACCAAAGCTGCATTACTACATCCAATTCAAAGTCAATCATGATGACTCTGTGATGCAAGGCAGTAGTAAAAAGCTGTCTGGTTATTTATTTTATTTAGAAATTTGCACTCTAAATTTGCAGGTTTATGATATATAATGAATATATCCACAGCAACAGAAATAGGAAACCACGAACAGGAAAACAAGTTTGGAAACAAAATACACAAACTTATTTGCTGCTGCAGACCGAAAGAGGATGCTGACCAGTGGAGCCCAGGGCTCATTCCAACTACTCAAACTAAAGCTTCATGTCCTTGTGGAAGTTAAGTGTAAAAGACTCAGAACTCATTAAAGCCCAAATTCTGGCAACTTGTGGAACAAAGGCAGAGAAGTGGCTCCTGTGTCGTCCTACCTGTCCTGGGGAAAGATAAGCAGCTGCTCAGAGTTGTAGAGCTCCTGCAGGACGTTGGAGAGGAACTGGCCCCACCAGAGCTCACCACCACACAGCTGCACCAACAGCAGTCCAGCATGAAGACGGATTTTCGGCGTTCCACTGATGCAGAGGTGTTTAAAAAGTTCCTCACAGGCCTGGGCATGGAAGGTGTTCTGGAGCACCGAGGGGACCGAGTGTCCTGACAGCACAAACACACAAATCAATGAATCAAGTGGGCAAACCATGTAAAACATCCATAATACGGTCATTACTTAAAGTAAATCTCAGTCAGTGCTCCACGCCTCACCGTTATTGGAGTGCAGAAGGCTGAGCAGCGTGTCCAGCAGGTAACGGATGATTGTCCTGAGCTGCTCAGTGGAGGAGCTGTGGACCAGCCCCTGGGCCTCCGGGTCACTGGCCCTGGGCAGAGACTTGCGGCTGGCACCCAGAGACACTCGCAGCCTCTGGACGGCATGGTGGGCCAGGTTGAGCTGCAGCTGCAGCTGGATGCAGTCCTGATAGGCTGAGAAGACCCGCTGGTCCTCTTCTACCACCTTGTCTGGTTTCCGTAGGAAATACTGGGCATTATTGGCGCTGTTCAGAGGCGGAAGGTCGATGTTCTGAAGAAGAGTCTCCAATCGATGGCAAGCTAGATTGTACCTGGAGAACAGAGCAGAGGGCATTAATTACCTCCACCATTTCTGCTGCCGTTTAAAGTTTGAGGTCTTCGGTGAGAACTGAATTTGACCAACACCACACATCTCCATCCGGTTCTCTTAACAGCTGATGATCTGTCCCCACCCTCTCCATGAATCACCTGCACTGGATGTCCTCCTGCAGAGCCACCATCATGGTCAGATGCTGATCCACATCTGGCTGACTGGCAGCCTCACTTTCTCCCCGCAGAGGGTCATGCATTAGTTTAAGCTCACTCTCCCATGGCAGGATGTACGTGTGGCCATAGAAGAAGCCTAACGGGATCTTTGCTCGCGCGCTGGTGCTGCCGTAGCGTCCAATCACAGTGATCTGAAGGAACAGCTCGGATGCATTAATTGGCTTTTGGGACCTATGGAGTGGGACGGAATCATGTGCCCCACAATTCTCACCAGAATACAGAAAACCTGACCTTCATGAATCTGCAGACAGGCGGTGGCAGCAGGTCGTGCAGAATGAGCGAATGGGTGCTGATGTCGGTGGCCACCACCAGCCTGCGTCCGTCCACCTCCTCGCCCAGCGTCCAGATGTCGATGGACAGAGACGCCAGGTCTCCGCAGGTAGGGATCAGAGCGTCGGTCAGCAGAACGGGGCGGCCGAAGTCCAGGGTGACGTAGCGTCGGGCTCCTGCACAGAAACACACAATAAGACCGATTATTACATCACAAACTGTGTTTTGTCAAGGAGATATCATCCACAAAACTTAACGATAATAAATAAAGTAATAACTTGTATGTCGTGTGCAGGTACAGTAGTCAACGTTACGTACCAGAGTGCATCCGCTCTATGATTATAGACTGGTGTGGAGGAGGCTGCAGGAAGTGAGATGCCTGAGAAATAGCCAGAGCCAGGCCACTACCCATGGGGCTCTGCAACACAAAACCCTCTGAATTCAACACAAACCAACATCTTTACTTTGTTTAAAACAAGCAACCTAAGGGAAAGCTAAAAAAGCAGTAGCTGCCCATCCATTTACAACTGTGCGAAAAACTTTTCTGCTAATCTGTTAACATTGTAAACACACAATTTTGCAATTGCTGCATTTCTGTTAAATAAGAAATATAATTAAAAATCACACTTCACATTAAAAAAAAGCTGTTAAAAAATTATGGAGGCGACAGACGTAAACACTGACATGAGATATATTTGTATTTTCAGGCATGTCACTTGCACCCATCACCAGCAATCAGAGGAGACATCAGCAAGACTCTTATACTTGACAGCAGATATACAGGCTGGGTTTTTGGGACATTGCAGACGTTGACTTTACATAAGAGTTATGGATTCAACACTTTTAAATGACAAAATCAACATTTGATGAACTGAGCAAAGCTGTGGAGCCAACTGCACATCGTCCATGGAGGCCAGTGTCTACAAATAAGCTGCTGTATACAAACTGAAGTGATGCAAAAAGTGTTTCTATTGCTGCTTTGTGAAACACAGCAATTTTGATACGACTAAAAGAAAAAAAAAACTAATTGGATTTGCGCAATAAATCCAATTTGCGCAAATTCATGGTCTAGTGATTTGCAGTTTCACCCCTGAAAGATCAGTAAGAGCAACTGATAGATTTACTTTAAAAAAAAAAAAGCTAAAGGATTTCTTTCCTTTGTTGGACCTAATGTTTTTATAGTTTTCCAGATAAACAATAATCACAAGAAATAAGCTATGAGAGGATGGTGCCAGTCAGTGTCAGCCTTGGTCGCTCAGCAGACTGTTGGAATCCTGAGCTCTTCAAATCAGAACTAAAACTGATGTGACATTCAGCCCAGGTTACTGACCGGCTTGGCTTTCTGCGTGTTCTTGTGTGCGGCCATGTTGACGGGCCCCTGGTCCATCATGGGGCCAGGGAACAGGTGAGCCAGCTCTGCGCTGAACGCTGCAGACACCGCCTCGTTGGGCGGCGTGAGGGGAGGGGTCATGAAGAGGGGCGTGGTTTTCGGTGTCGGTGGGATGACGTCGGAGGGGTGAATGAAGAAGCCCGGGGCGGAGGAGTTGGAAGGCACAGAGTTACTCATGGATCCAACCCCAGAAGCCACAGCGGCAGCAGCAGAGGTGGTTTGATGAAGCTTGGCCTCCAGCTTTGCTTTCTGCTTCAGCAAAAACCAAAAACACCAGATTTAATCATAAAACCAAAAGACTGACAAGTGGTTTGACCCCATTTTTAGCAGGGATTAAAAGGGCAGTATTATGTATATCACAAGCACATGGTGCCATTTTATAGCACAATCAAGCAACTATGCTGCCTTCAGTTATAAAAAAAATTATATACATCTATCCTATAGTGACACCAAGTTTTTGCTAATTGCTGCTGGCTAGTCTGGAGGAGCTGAGTGGAGGAGTCTTTCCCAACTGAATGGTTGCAATTTCTCAAACATGAATGCATGAATGAAAGAATCAAGGCATCACATGACGTAAAGCTCAAAAATGCTGATTTTACATAATACTACCCCTTTAATGACTTCCAAACACGGATGTCGTGCATTGGCATGGATCTGATGAGAATTTCACCTGCTGCTGGAGCTTCAGGAGCTGCTGCTGTTTCTCCTGCAGCACCTGCAGCTGCTGCTCGGCTGAGACCATGGCATGCGACAGGGACTGCAGGGCCACCTGAGCTGCAGAACTCAGAGCTGTTGAAGCTTCTCCAACCGTCCCTGTTGACAGGCTGCCCATCGCCGGAGTCACACCAAATGTACTCACTGGGTTTAAAAACGACAAGTTTAGCAGACGAAAGCCGAACAAAAGTTTGGTAAAAAGCGAGGAAGAGCTACCAGTGAACATGCTGGCGTCATCTCGCTCCACCCGTGTGCCGTCGCTGGTGGATATGCAGGTAAAGTGCAAGGGCTCCACCTCCAGGAGTCCAGTCAGTGCAGTGAAGCTGCCCTCTGCCGCTGCAGAACTGCTCACTTTCCCATTCCCTGCAAAACAGTTCAGACCAAAAATCATACAACATCCTCCTGTCTCCTCTAGTTAAATCAGGCTTTTGCCAATTTTACTTGAACACAACAGTTTGAAATCAACCATTTTTATGGCTGGAACGTACACTCACTGGCCACTTTATTAGGTACACCTGTTCAACTGCTTATTCACACAAATGTTGAATCAGCTAATCACATGTCAGCAGCTCAATGCATTTAGGCATGGAGACATGGCCAAGAAGATCTGCTGCAGTTCAAACTGAGCATCAGAATGGAGAAGAAAGGTGATTTAAGTGACTTTGAACTTGGCATGGTTGTTTCTGAATACTCAGACCATACAGGCTGGTCTGAGTATTTCAGAAACTGCTGATCTACTTGGATTTTCACCCACAACCATCTCTAGGGTTTACAGAGAATGGTCCGAAAAGGTGAAAAGCCGAGTAGCGCTATGATCAACGCTCGCCAGCTGCCATGGCAACCCTTGCTACTTCAAATTCTGACTCGCCATCAGGCAGGTAGTTTGGTCTAGTTTATTGTGCAAATATTGTAATACACTTGGAATAAGATAAAACTAACTTACAAGTAACTTTTCAATGAGATATAGTAGTTAACATTGATGAGAAAGAGTTCAGCACAAAGCCCGGCTTCTACCTGAGAGAATTTCAGAGAGGTCGATCTCATCGGACTGGACCCCGATGCTGCTGTTGAAGGCGTTCTTGCAGGAGGAGCCACTAACCTCCAGGTCAAACAGCACCGGGTCAAATGGAGAGCTGTACAGACCATACCTGAGGGGATGGAAGACAATCCAAATAAAACCAAGCTAAGCAGTGTAAACGTTTCTCACCTGTGGAGCAGCTCCAGGCCGAGTCGGACCATACCTGGTTTGCAGCAGAGCTTCCAGAGGGGTGAGGCGGTCCTGCAGCTGCCGAGAGATGGTGGTGAGCAGGGAGGCACATGCTGTGCTGCAGCCTGCCAGGTCTTCCTCCTTCACGTAGTTCAGCAGTACAAAGTACCAAAACACCGAACCTATCCAAAGACACCGTGGAGAAACAAACGAAGGGTGAAATAAAAGTACAACAGGTGGGGGTGGGGCTCTGCCAGCGTGCTCAGGTACTCACCACCAGTTGCTGCGGCAGGCAAGTAGGCCATGTTATCCAGTAGAGCCTTCAGAAGGCTGATGCCAAACCCCTGCTGACTTGGCTCTCCTTTCCCATTGCTGAATGAAGAGACAGAAAGCAATGGTTGCCATAGAAACCACAGACTCCAGTCCCCACAAACGGACTACTATTACACGTTTCTTACCTAATACAAAGTGCAAGAAATCGAGCACATTTGTGGGCTATGCTGCGGCCCACTTCAAAGAAACACACCCTCACGATGTCAGTTAACCGGCTCCTGGTTTTGGCCAGCAGGCCCTCCTTCCCTTCCCTGATGCTGAAAACAGACAGCAGGATACTTCAGATTGAAGTCCTACAGGATTAGAGGAAATATATGGGTAGAGGTGTAACGATACCAGATGTGGGCTTGGCGCAATAAGCAATAAATTAATTGCATGATCAATTAAAATGAGCTCAATAATTTCCATTTCTGCAATTTCTCGTTTTTCTCTTTTCTTTCTCTCTCTCTACCAAAAACTGGATGATAAAAGTCTTCAGACATGTGGTTTGGTCTCAATTCATTTTATTTGTTGTTCCTGTTGTTTTGTTTATTTATTTTGGCTGTTTAAAATGTCTTCCAATTCCACTGTTAAATGATCATTAGAATTTGAAGTTAATTGTTCATCGCAAAAACTTCTGGGACAATTTATCGTCCAGTAAACTTTATCATCATGACAGGCCTATTCAGACCACCACAACGTAGCTATTTGTGTAACCAATTTGAATAATAAACTATACTTGACACACTGGGATGAACTGGAATGTATGGATGATCAAATTCAAGCGAGCGCCTCACTTTATAAAGTGGTTGGTCTGTTATAAACTCCACATAAGAAGACTTGTAGTTTTTGCTGCCAGTCCACTTTAAGCAGCTGGTGTGGTTTGGAAGCACAAAATATAACTAAAGGAGGTTTCCTTCCTTCCTTAGTTTTCTTCAAATGATTTGATCGTCTCGTCTGGTTTCATCGTTACACCCCTACTTGATCGCCATTTGTTCAGGCCTGCCTGCAGGGTCCGTTGGAGAACATCCCCGCCAGCCAGCAGAGGATGTCGAGAATCAGGCTCTGAGCGTGCTCATTGGCTGGGGTGCCCTCTAAGTGATGACACAACACATCCAGTAACTTCTCATGGAAGTCTGGGAACTGCAGCATGGCACAGCGCTGGACCCTGAAAAGCACAGACATCTGTTAACCTGGGAGCAAACACCCAGACGCTAATGCTAAGACAAGTATACTTCCAGTAGATGGTTTTATGTCCAACATGACATTGGGCACACCTCTCTTTGGGCACTGATGTCTTCTTGAACTTTCTGATTGTGACTGAGACTTCCTGCAGCAGGTCGCAGCCTCGCAGGTTCTCCACCTTCTTTGACTGCGCTGATCCCTCCGCCTTCCCCGTAGCAGCTCTCTCCTACGTTACATCATCAAGAAATCAACCGGTGATGAGGACTTCACCCGGAGTCACGTGCTGCAGTTTTAAAATCTTAGTAGTTCTGACATGGCAGCTTTTGTGAGATCTGCCCACCTCATAACAGAGCTTTGCACTAGTTCCATGAAATAATTTAAAACAGAATAATTCTTCAAGCAAGCCTTTACTAAAGTTTGTAAGATATTCTTAAAACTGAACCAAATCGCCCAGGAGTTTAACTACCAGCATACAGTCTCACCTTGGAGGCCTGGGTCTGCTGCAGCAGGGAGGACAATGAGTGAGGTTTGGAGCTCTGAGGCTTGGCGCTGGGCATCCTCACTACGGGCCTGGGGCTCTCCTCCATGCTACCGTCGCTCACCGCTTTGATGTGAACCAGGAAGGAGCGGTACTTCCCTCCCGCCATGCCTGCAGCACAAGCACATATTTAATAGGTGCGACGCCTCAGCTGTGACGTCGTGTTTAGTTAGAAGACATTCCGTAGATGTGGAGATAACAACACTTCCAACAAAAACACATAGAAACATACTGCTACTACACTGCAGGAGAGACCAACCAAACATAGCAGAGAAAACACTTAAAAAAATCCAACCAGTGTTTGCTTTGTGGTTGCTATCTTTAGCATCTATCAGCTGTTTATCTCACAGAACTGGAAAGGCAGGTTTCAGTTGAAAGCAGCAGATTGTGTTTACCTCTGACCAGCTTGGGGCTGGTGAGGCTCAGCATGCCAGAGTGACCAGAAAGATCCAGCCCACTGGCCAACCACACCGGCCCACACAAAATATCCTCCTTATGGTCCTCAAGGAATGGACACAGCACCGATCCTGCAAAAGACACACAGAACCGCTGAATCACTCAGAGGCTTCAACGGCTTCAGCAACCTGAACTCCAGCCGAGAGACGAGAGAAGGAAAGCAGAGTTTGGTCTTCAGTTCAGCAGAGTTTAAAGAACAAGATTTACTTTAATGAGGCTCCACCTGGTTACTTTAAGACCTCATGAAAGAGTGGGAAAAGTTCAGAGGACTGATATTTTCCTTAAGTGTGAACCGTAGGCCAATAATGAACTTATTCATCTTGAATTTTACAGTCATTTCTCACCTAATGTCTCCTCAATGTCCATGAAGTGGATGTCTTCTGTGAAGTCCTGCAGAAGAGGCTGGGTGTTCTTGTCCCCATTGGTCTGCAAGACGTTTGAGAGAGGAAAAGCGATCTGTCTGTCCACCGCTGTATCTGCAGAACAAAGTAAATAATAAATTCACTGGTTTAATCCTACTGTACGGAGTGCTCATCCTCATATGGCACGGTAGGCTTTAAGGCTGGTCAAGTCCAACTTTTGTCCATGTTTATGTTCTCAAAGCTTTTTGAGTAAACATAGCGATGGTGTTGTACTAGGTTTTCCTGTGTTGGCTGTTCAAAGAGACAATGTGGTAGGCTTAAAAGGCGATCTAAAGCTCCTGAGCAGCAGGAAGTCTTGTCTTTCAGACGGAAGGAAAAGTCTATCAGAGTCCTAACAGTGAAGGATCCACATTGGTTTTGCAGTGTTTTGTCAAGACAGTAGAAGGACAAGAAAAGCGACAAATGTTGCTACAAAGCATCCCCAGGCAGACGGCACCTGAACAGCCTAATATACGCCCTCTTTTTCACCAAATAATGATGATTGTCATTTTTTTTTTTCATTATTAATTGTCCCTATCCTCCCACACAGTAAAGACATTTGCGGGGAATGTGTGCTGGGAAAGAAACTGGCTCTCACCGCTGACTTTTCCCAGCCCTGGTGCTTTGTTCTTCAGTAAAGTGACTTGGATCTGAGGAATGTTGACAATGTTGGGATTCAGGACAAATTTGAAGTCCACGTGGCCCACCATGCATGCTTTAGGCAGCACCAGTTCAAACACATGCTCATCCCAGCTGGAGCTGAAAAACACAATGTCATCATTAGAAACAGAAAGTCAGCTTCCTTAATTGTTTTAAACTTTATGACATTTTTTTTTCTGTGTAAAACACAAGTTTCTTAAAAAGAGCATTTTGTTCTAACGGATTCATTTGTGGTTCCTTCAATATTTGAAATCATTTTCACAACCAGTGCAATACAATAAAATCAAATAAAAGCCAAAGTTTACTACAAAAAATGAAATAGCGTTAGATTTTTGGAAGAACATCTGTTGCTACGGTTCTCCACTATATTAGACCGTTCAGTTTAAAAACATTTGTTGGTGGCAGCCCTGACTGACGTGAGAGGTGAGTGAAAAAGTTGCCTGAAGAGCCACCTGTAACTCTGGAGCTTCCATGTGCGGGTGTGTTGGGCCGCATCGCCATGGTGCTGCTGATGAAGGTGCTGTGGGTGGCGCCGCTGCTGCTGCTCCTGCTGCACCTCCACCCAGCACGGTGGAACGGTGGCCGAGAAACGTGGCGTCAACGTTTCAAACCGGGTCAACTCCATCAATGACGCCAGACTCTCAGTGGTCAGAGGTTGGTCCACTAGGAGGTCCACTCCTGCACAAAGGCCATTTTATAATAATAATAATAATAATAATAATAATAATAATACATGACATGCTTTTGTTTAAAAACTGACGGAGTGTTTTATTGTCCCTCTCCTACCTGTGATTCCAGGGCTGGACGGGTTGGAGGAGGGCTTGGCCCCCTCAAGCAGCGGCTCAGCCCCTTTAGAAAGGGGGCCATCTATAAACATATCTCCATCATCCCCATCATCACAAACTCCTCCAATTTGAAGGAAATGAAGTTCTCCACCTTCAGAGACAAACAGTGACCATGACATAAAAATATCTGAAGGAATGAAAAAACAATCTACCAAGACTTTGTTAAACTTATTTGTTAAATCATATCTGTTGACTTTAGCCAAAAAGGAACTAATGAACTAAATGGTTACAAAACAGTAGCACAACAATCCTACTTGTCCATTGATGACATAGTACTGCTGACCTATTCAGTTCTGTTAACCATACCCCAGGATGTAAGCCGTAACTATGTAGAAAGGTATAGTTTATGTTTTGGAGCTTGATGTGTAAAGTTGTCCAAAATCAGTCACAAAGTAACAACAGATGACATCCAGGAACTTTTCAGGAACTGAAGTTATGCTAACATGAGATACTTAAATATTTCAAATTCCAGGTCTCACAAAATAAGCATAACTGCCTTTCACAGCTGAGCGAGCATTTATGGAATTAAAATATTTTTAAAATGATTTTTGGATAAACAGTAAATGGTTATATTGTCTTTTTTTTCTTTTTTTTTTTTTTTTTACTCCAAAAACAATTGCAACATCCTGAATTAATCTCTGGTAAAATTGGGAAAATTTTACATTTACATATAAAATATTTTAGTACACCGATGCACTTTAGCTCTGCTGTGATTAAAAATAAAAGATTTAGGAAAATAGTTGGAAGCTTCTAGCTAGTTGGAGATAAGCAGCAGCACCCTTCGCGTCCCCACTAGGGATGAGTGAATGGGTGGACGGACGGACGGACGGACGGACGGATGGATTTGAAGCTTTGGAAGATGTGAACCTTAAAATACAGTATTGTACTTTGATATACCAAAGAGGGAGTCTCAGGTTATACCCCATTCAACTACAGACGTCCATGTATTCATCTCACAGTGAAAAAAAGCCTATACAGATACAATGAAGATTCGAACAGATTGGCCCTGGAGTTCGGGCTTTCTTTCAGACACAAAATAGTCGGGGAATCTTCTACAACTTGATCAGGCAAAGACACTGACTAACAGTCCCCTCAGTGGGAAATATTTGATGTTTTTATATCACAAGATATTACATCCCTACTAACTTAATTAAAACCAGCTAAATTATTTAACCAATGAGAAAAGAAAAAAATTGATTTATCAGCATCAAGTAAACATTCCAGAATAATGAGGAAGGAGTTACTAACTACATAATTTTAGCCTGAGTCAGAGCAACCACTTCAACCTCATGAGGTGGATCAGGAACTCTACCGTCTTTTCAGTTCACACCCCTAAGGTTTTCCTCTGGAGTTATAAGACTACACACACCTGCCCAAGGAGACTCAGCAAAGGATGCACTTTCTCTATTGATTCTCAAAATCTACCAAGGTACTACTGAGAGGATTTTCACAAACTCCCTCACAATTTTGTACAGATTGCAGTGGAACAGACCGGAAGACTCTGCAACATGTGGAAAACATAGCCTCGAGGAATCCACCTAAATTTTAAGCTTAAAAAATGCATAGATTGGATTTTTGAAGGCTAAATCTGGGCTACACTGCAATATTGAAGTTCGGTTTTGGAGCTAGAGCAGAAGAGAAACATTTTCTTCCCCTTCACTCTAAAATGAGAAACCAACAATCAAATTATTGGGTCTTTAAGAACAAAGACCTGAGAAAACTTAGCCTGGCCATTGCGTACACAATTCTGCTCAATTCTCATCTCCCTTCAGTCCTCCATCTGAGATTTCTCACACTGAATTTGATTCCTCTGGTAGAATTTCAACCGGGACGATCAGTGAACAAAAGGAGGGGTTGTGAATGATAATGTACATGTTTTAGAATTGTAGTCTGTGTTGAGCTTTAGTAATTGAAGCGGAGGAAGTGAAAGAAGCCATTCAGTCCATGTTGGTCACACTTGCAAATATTGAACAATTAAAGTTGGACCAATATGAATGTTTAAGGCATTTTATTACTGGCAAAAGATATAGTTTGACTCAATACTTCTCTCTTCGCAGTGGGGAATAGTTGTTTACAGCGCACACAATTTCACAGAGCTGGATATATATCTCAACCAAACATTAGCAAATCCGACACAGGCATGAAGCAAAGCATAGAACAAGGGGCTGGTTTCCTATCAGGATAGTGGAAACTGGTTTTCAATGCAAAAGAAGAATTATGGTGCTACAGCATACCTCTGTCTGAAACATGGTTATTTTTGTGGTTAGGAAGGAATGATTTTGGTGTGTTGAAACCCAACTGAAGACTTCCTCATAGTATACAAGCAACACAAAGCTTTACATAAGGTCTTCTACCCATTTACTAATTTGATGAAACCACTAATTTTTTTAAGTTGTATGTATATGTTCTTGCTATATCTCAGCGCAGCTATGCTTAGGACATGTGTGAATGATTGACCTATTATGAGAGTCTGAATGTCTTTCTTTTTTTCACCCTTAAGGCCAGTCTAGACTATTTTCAAGTAGAAGTTCAGCAGTCTAAATCACTCTCCAAACAGTCACTCCATCTTAAAAGTAAAAACTGTGCTGACAGAAATATCCAAGAACAGAAAACAATCCTTACCTTTTGTGCAGGCACAAAGGCGGTCTGTTCCAGAACAGTACGTCACAGAGACAAATGGGTCAGTTTCCTCAGCTGACCCATCCTTTTTGGGTGGTTCCACCTTCGCCAGAACTTCCAAAGTGGACAGGTCCAATATCATGATAAAGCCAGCCTGTGTGGTGACCACCAGGTGTCCTAGACCTGCCATTTCTACCTTCTTGCATTCCTTGTGGCTGTAGGCAGAGGTGGAAGGACTGGTGATGTTACCAGCACTTCCAGTTGCGCCCGCTTCACATGCAGTCTCAATTTCTGCCCCCGGCCCAGAAAAACCGTTTTTTGAAGATGAAAGGAGTGATTCTTCGGAGGCCTCTTCACTCTCATCTTCTCTGCTGTCAAGCACATCCGGGGGGAGCAAAATTAGAGAAGTAATGGCATCACAAGGGTCCCAAATTTGTTGCACTTTGATCGGCTCCTCTTCCAGAGTGACAATCCGGGTGGAGTAGTTGAGCTTGTAAAGTGCGAGATAGCCCCCTCCACTCCCACGACTCTGGGACCTCTCCTGCTGCTGCTGGTGGTTTCCTGGAGGTACTATGAAGGGGGTCTGAGGTGGAGACCCCCCTGGGTGATGGCCTTCCATTCCATTGGCCAACGGGCGAAGGGAGTCTGTTTCGCGCTGGCTGCAAAGGGCTGAGTGTAGGCGGTTTAGATTGTTAAGAGCCTCAACTTGGTTTGAAGCACTTAGAGACTCAAAACCACAAGGCTTCAGACCAACCAAAAGGTGCACCCCGTCCCAGCACGGCATTATGGAGTCCACAAAGAGATTCTCTTCTTCCAGCTGCTTCGGAAGCCTTAAGCACTGTACCAGGGTTCCGGGTCGAGGGAGGTTGGAGACAGTTGCTGCTGCCAGTGTGTTCCATTTGTCCACATGCCCATCTATCCCTGCTAGGTTAGTTGCATCAGCAAACTGCTGGATGTATGTGATGGGAGGGTCTTGAAGAAGTAGTTGCTCATGTGTATCAAACTCCATTTCAATGATTTGTGGCACAGTAAAGCCTTCCTCGTGTAGACCCTTGCTCATTAAATTGTTCATCTGAGCAAATACCTGCCCTGAGGATTTGTCATCCACCTCTCTAATACTATATAGCAGTAGCACAGGTACAGTCCTGCGCACAGCTGGCATAGAGGAGGGACTCAGCAGCTGAGAACCTGCCAAGTTAGAGAAGCCTTGCTCTTGGGTACCAGACTGAGGGTGGCAAGAATCTATCTCCATTGGACCATGTTCCTGTAGAGATGCAGCATGCGGCTCAGCAGCCTGAGTCCTTAGTGGACCATCAGTGGTCCTGCGTGTTGAAGTTGAGGGAGATGGTGGAACAGCCATGGGGGTTATGGAGGCTGAGCGGTAGCTTAAAAGGCCTCCAGCTAGCAAGCAGGGAAAGGGAATGTTGTGGTGGTCAGGCACCTTGTCTTTTGGTTTGGCCTGGCTGTTGGCCTTTGTTTGGTTTAATGAGGGGTTTGCACCAAGCTCCTCCAAGTCCTTGACAGTATCCTCCAAAACACTGGCAACTACTTCCCACTGAAGTTTCTCTGGTTGCTGTAGCACACTGAGCGCTGTCACACTGAGACTCAGGTCCATGCTCTCCCACTGGGATGGCTGACCTGCAACATGATCAATACAGTAGGGAGGTTGTTTAAACTGTATTGTGAGACCTTTGACGTTTGATAATTTAAAATGTTTTTGCTCAGACTCTGGAAAAACGTAGATGTATTTCATTGAGGGTAAGCAGCACCTTAACAACAGTTACTTACCTGTTATCGATTCTGATCGTGAAGGCTCCTCGCTGTCAGAGTCCTCCAGCTGGTCGTCACTGAAAAAGTGATTAAGAACATCAGAACAAAAGAGACAATAAATTCAAACCAGTTGCCACTGTGTGTGTGACTGTGTGTGTGTGTGTGTGTTTTTACAGTCATTTTAACTTTTAGCTCTTCCTGTGGTTTGTTGAACAATTTCATACCGCTGTTCATTAATTTAAAAAAAAAAAAAAGAAAAAGTACTATTAACATTGGAAAAGCAATGCTAGTGACTAAACGTCCATATTAGATTAACAGTGCTGGTCAGAACTAGTGCAAACATGACAACATTTACCCGAATGTTACTAAAGGTTCAGTATTTTGAATTACAATTTGGGATCAATAAAGTATTTTTTAATTTGAATGTATAATTATGACCGATTATACTCTGACTGGACTCAACACCAACGGGTTGTAATTAAATAACTTGCAGATCTCCAGGCTATAGCATTTTAAACAACATTTGTTATAACCTCTTCAACTTGACATATTATTATTTAAATTTTCAATTTTTAAACAGGTATTCAATCTGGCGACATTTGTTTGCCTCTGGGTGGTGACTGTGTTATCCATGCTCTGGAAGTTCTCAGTTGGTGCCTCTAAATCAGGAGTGTAAACTAATTTTAATTTTGAGCCACATAAAGATCACAAATGTCCCCAAAGTGCCAATTGTGGCACAATGTATTGATAAAAATACCTATTAATAGATTTTCTAAACATTTAATAAACAGCTACTGTATGTTTATTAATACATTTTATGAATAAATCTTGAAATTCAATACTGAACATTTTTTTCACATTGCTGTCAGTATAAAAAATATATTTGATTTGATTTTTTAAATTTAAGCACACAACTTTCATCTAGAAAGTTCAATATATGTGGCTCTCTAGAGTCACAAATTTAAGAAAAAATATTTTCTCACCATGCACCTTGAACATGAGATGAACTAAAAAACTATTTGGAAACTCAAAAAACTAATAACCATTATTGATTTTATGAGTAAAAAATGCAAAGGATGAATGTTGTTTTTCCTTGGAGGTCACAGTGTTTGAAACAGTCATTTTGTTTTATTTATCTGTTTTATTTACTGCAGTTATGATTTCTTTGACAGAATTGCTTGTGTTATAGATTTATAGAATATAAATAAATAACAAGCAAGCACATGCAAGTATGTTAATCTATAAATAATCTATAAATGAGTGCAGAAAAAATTAGATTTAAGGTACTCAGGCTTAGGCATTATAAAGTCTAATGGCTACAGGCAGAAATGATTTCCTGTGTCTAACACGAAATAGAGCCAGTATGACATTATAGACTATCTTATGCCTTACCTGTCACCCTCTAGCTTGGGCAGGTCAGAGCAGGAAGAGGACTCCTCCAACCAAGTGAGAGTGGGCCTTCGAGACTCGGTCAGCGCCTGCTGGCCCTGCTCACCACTGCACAGGATCAGCTGCCGGAGGATGGCCGGGTCGTATGGGTTCACATCAAACTTTAGGTGCACCTGTTGAGCACAAAATTGCTGTCCTAACCAAAGACCTAACGCAGTGAAAATAGGTCAGACGTCAGATTCGTGTATTAACAGCTCTTACCTTCATCATTTTAGAAACATCCCAGATACAGATCTTGCCCCTTTTTGTGGCAGCAGCTAGGAACTGTGGGCAGCTGCCAAATCCGTAGCAGGCGATCTTGTCTGAGCTGTCAGGACTATTGGGGAACTGAGCTGGACTGGTCGCCAGGGTTACCGACAGAGGAACATTTTGAGTGTGCTCTCCTTTCACGAATGGACAGTTGGGAGAATGTCTCTCATGTTCAGACCTGGGGGACACAAGCAAGCGCTGTTAGCAAGTGACGCATCCATAAACGACGACGTCGATACTGTAGCTGGCGGCTAACTGCTATTAATATTTGTACTCCACTCACCAGGGTTCATCCGTCGGCTCCCAGCAGACTAGACACACACTGCAGGTGAAACACATAGCTCTGTCATCCCCTGTTGAGGCAGGCTGTGGACAGAAAGATAGAATGGCAATAAAACTTGTAAATATAAAAAATAGAAAGGATATTAACTGCTGACTGATGTTTGAATTTAGTGCTGCTACCGACGTCCAACATGCAAAGAGTGGGAGAAGAGAGGCCATGGAACTAACTGAACAAGCAGGAACCAAAATAAAACTCGTCCCAAACTTTGCTTCACTAGTAGAAAAGCTACAAACTTCTGCAAAAGTATGGCTACACTAATTATGTCATTTCGTCCTGATAAATATTTTTTCCTTAATAACTACCCCTGACCTAAACACAAATGTATGGATTACCTAATGGCTAATATAATATCATTAAGTGTACCTATCTTATTAAATTTTAATACTTCAGTAATGTGCCATTTTAATTACCGATGCTGCAGATAAAGCATGTTTTTATTGTGTTTACTCTCTGTGACACAGTGCAGATTTAGATTTGAGATTCTATGAATCAGAATTTCAGGGATGACCTGCATCACTCTAGCAGTCCTTAACTACAGTCATTTTCAATAAATTTTAATATTTATGAAAAGTTGATGTATTTCAGTAGCTCACGAGTGAAACATACAGAGTAGTTAGCAGAAAAGCACGATACAAGTTCAGTCCATTTACCATTTTTACCATTATAAGTTTTTCAGTCATATTGTCCAGCCTTAGTGTAGATATATAGACTCATTATCTCAAATACCACCTTGATGCTTTGCATTGTCAATTAGGCAAACACTCGCTTCACTACATGCTGGTGTTTAGATATGTTAGCACAGTAAAATGTGTCTGCCTGTTACCTGGTGATAAAACCCTGCTTGAGCCATCGGATCAGGCTGAGCCCATCTGTAACCAGCGTGTGGCCATGATGTAAACGTCTCCCGCCTGTTGGCCTCGCTGTACATCAGGGATCTGCGGAAAGCAACGCTTTTTAGAAGCAAACCGTGTTTTGACTGCTGGTCTGGAAATGACCAGCGCATCGCTTTTATTTGCAGAATGTGAAATTGTCTTCATATGTTCAACGCTGCCTGAAATACACTGCAAGTTGGAACCATAAACCTGCAGTGTGTAACTTTTAGAGAAAATATGTATTTTTGTACATGCTTTTTGACGCCGTCACCATGTTGTGACAAGACAGATTATCTGTGAGGGGAAAAATATCTCCCAATGCTAAACAAACACAGTCAGTCACAATCTCATGCGGTGCTGCCAGTTTTTCCCCGTCAACAGATGCTGTTGTAAATGCTCAGGCTAGTTAGCATAGCCACCAATGACGGCAGATAAACAGTTTCTCTGTAACAGTAAGTTGCTTCCCCACCATTAGCACTGATTACACAAGGTTGATTGACAGCGCTAAGACCCTTTTCCTGGCTTTGAGGAGATGGATCGCTTTACAGATTCTCTGTCTGGTAACATACTGTCACAATGACGTGACAGTTTTAACAAATATGTAAAAAAAACAAAAACAAAAAAACATTATTTATAAAAGTTACATTCTGCACCTTTCTGTGTTTATGTGCTACATCAAAAGATTACAGAAACTGAAATTTTTAAATTATGCTTATGTGCTAAATGGAATTCTATGAAAAGTTGAGCATTTAACACCCAAAACAAGCTAATTCCTAGACTCATAAGGTAAAAATATAATGGCCTAACCTATCTACAGAGCGTCCAGGGCCCACCCCGAGCTCAGGCCTGGCGCTTGACAAGAGGTAGGAGAGCCTGTCCATGATGGAGGAGGCTACAGACAAGGCAGCTACGTTCTGGTTTATCTTCTTCAGCTCGCTGACGATGGCTCCAGCCACTAGCTTCAGCACATGATGGGGGAGATGGAAAGTGACCGTTGCCCACTGTAAAAAAGCAATAGAGAAAATGATAGAGGAAGAAAAACAAGGTGAACAATAACAGTGATCATAAAATAAAGTTACAACCAGGATCAAAGTTTGATTTATTCAACAAGTTTGTACACATAAAACAAGAATCAAACTATCAAAATTTAACAGGTTTAAACAAGAAGAGAGCCTGCTGCTATGATCGTTCAACACCTGAAGTAGCCACACCAATCATGCAAATGCAATCTGGGATTGTAAAAACTAGCATTGTTCTTCGACCTTTTGGCCTTTGACTAGACCGAAAAACTTAACACTCAAATTAGGCTCAGTGATTCTTATTCCCTTATTTTATGAGAATATTCTGACACAATATCAAAGAATGTCAGACACCACTGGCCAATTTTTTGCTAAATAAACATGTTCACCATTATATTGGACAGTTTATGACCCAAACTGTATAGGATTAAAACATACTAACTGTGTATGAATGAAGTTTATACCCACTTAATGTATCTACACAGTATTTTAGTTCTCTGTTCTTCCAACAAACTGCAATGTTCATCAATATAGACAACTTTCATTTTTCAAAACCCAACACATCAGGATAGACGCTTTGTTTCAGAGCATGCTCATACCACCACTGCTGCTGCTACAGGTGAATCAGCTACAGTGTTTTGTCACATCAGCATTCATCTGTAAAACAACCAACTCAAATAATATCACAAAAAACAAAGATCCCACAAAAATGTAGTTTCTTTGCAAAGCCCTCCTCTCTCATTTACAATCAAACTTCCCTCAAGTGATGCCCCACCAGTCTGGGTTGCCAGGAGACAGCTGCTCTGTTAGATCCTGGTCTGTCTCCTCCAAACAAATCTTGCATTACCCTGGCTGTTGTTAACCTCATTGCTTATTTTTACTTATATATTTTTTTTTTTACAAAAACTTATTATACTGCTGATATGCTACATCTGAGCTCTCCTGCTTCTGCTATTCTGCCCCCCTGTGGTGACGATAAGGGGAGTTTTAAACCACTTTGGTTTCCCTTCATTTATTTGTTTCATTTTTCTTCAAAACCAGCCCACTAGCGGTTTAGCTGGCGTCATAGCCTCATTCATTTGTCAAAAGCACAAAAAAGTCTTGAAAGAGGTTCGAGAAAAGGCCTTCAAGTTACAAGGGAAATAAATTGTTGAACTCATAGTTTTATATGCACTTTTATATGAAGGATTTTCACAAGTCTTTATCTGAGATGCCAATAAATGTGACCAACACTGCAACATGTTTAGCAGAAATTTGCTGCATTGTCTCTTTATACCACACTCTGTTCTCATTAGCTTACCTTAGCTACTTTATGATTGGCCGCAGTCTCATGTGAGGTATTCTTCAAACCTTCTTTGAGCTGGCTGATGAAGAGTTCATACCCCTCAGTGCTGGACACATCGATCTTCTCCTGACACGCAGACAGCATTTGCTGCGCCTAAATAAACAAAAACATTTCTGTTAGGAAAAAAGCCTGCCCTGTTTTCTCATGAAGTCCAAGTTCTTGTAGGGAACTGAAATCAATCACCTCCTCCTCCTTCGCCAAGGAGTAAACACATCTAAATAAATCGTGTGAAAGTATCTAAGAATTTGACTTCAATTTGCACTGGTTATAATCTGAGCTACTTGCTCTTCCAGTATTGATGCATCATAATGGACTGTCACTGCATGTTATGCCAATAAACGATATTCAGCTAAAAGGCCTTAAAAGAGGTGAATATGTTTATAAACCCTAATGGAATACAATATCTTACATATTGGATTTAAGACAGAGATGACTTATTTTCAGCCTCTTTCAGTGAGGGTAAAAAAAACCCAACTTCCTCTTGAATCTCTGTTCTTTAAAAAAAAATGCTACTACAATGCAGATGTAGTCTGCTTCCCTTCAGAAGGATGTTTCTGCTCTGAGATTCAATGTTTCTCCTACAAATAACCTTTGTTATTTGTAACCTTTCAATCGTTCATATTTCTTGATAATCAGGCATCAGTTAAGCCCAATAACTGAATAAATGTATCTGGTAAAACATTTCTTACTTCAAAAGACAGAACTCTAAGATCAACATGTTTACAAACACATGATAAGCGTCAAACTTCCAGGTACAACAACAGCATCAAGTACTTCCTGTCTGAACGCGACAGTGCAGCCTCACCTCTGTGACCGGCAGCTCCAGCTGAACCACATCCTCCGGCTTGGCCACCGGCGGCTGTAGGGCCGTGTCCAAGAGCAGAATGCCATTCAGGTCCTTCCTGCACCCCACGGCGTAGTCGTCCACAAAAAGCACCTTGTCGACTGCAGGGAAGTACTGGCACCTGACGCGGCCGCCTGGTTTAGCTAGCACATAACGACAGGATAACATTAATCAGTTAGCTTTCAGATCTAACTGGAAGCTCCGATCCACCACCTCTACTGGAACAGAGATAAACTGAGTCACCCTAGAGGGGCTGTTTTGCTTTATAGATAGACTATGACATTTTCATAAAAATATGTTCTTACCATTGTTATTAAAACTGCCACCATGTTGTGTGGACAGTACGGTATGAGACACATCAGGGTTTCTCTAGGGCTTACGTTTTTCTGTCAAGGTGCTTCAGAGTGAACTGGCATCAGAGGGTAACCTCAGGCTCCCAGCCATTCATTTTCATCCTTTTCTCAAACATTTCAGAGCTCAGCGCACACCGTCTCTCACTCATCTGTGCTATTACTGTGAGAGAGGTACAGATATGCATCGCAGTACTATCGGAGATGAGAAATAGTCCTCTCACATGCGTCAAACGGTTTTTGAATACCTCTCACGGTTCCTGAACGGGAGCCGGTTGTTTGGACTGCTTTTTTCAGAAAAACTGACTGGGTGTCTCACAAAGACAGAATACTTTCTCCACCTTGAGCTCCTCTTTAGAACTTCAGTGATGGCGGAACGCTCAGTTGCTACAGAAGAGGGCTGAGTTGGCATTTAGAACTACAGAGACGCTACTGACAATCACTTTGGACTGTCAAAATAGGAGCAACACTTTCTCTACAAAATAAAAGCCTTCACATTTTTCACAGCAGGTAATTGCTGTTTTGGACATTATCTAACTGGTTTAACCAAGCTACTGTTAAACAGGGGATTAGTGTGGCCAATTAAAATGAAGCTTACTGAAAATTTCAAAATAAAAGACTCATAAAAGCCTTAGTGCACCGACTTACTCCATTAACATACTAAGTGGAGTAAGTCCATATTAGTCAAAATGCTTATGATTCTCCACATGCTACTAACTACATTTTACCTTCATAACCCTGATAAGCCGATCTCTCTGGAAAACCAGAGTTAAAGAAGATTTATTAAAGCCATCGGAGATATAAAAAGGCCAAGTGTTTAAAGAACAGAGTCAGAAATAACATCTACGTTTTCAGTGGACAATGAGTTCAACTGTAAGCAGCACTGACTGAAGGTAATTTCAAAAGAAAGTCAGTTTCTCTTAGTCCGATGCTAATTAGACATTTTATCCTCATTGAAGTGTGCCATTTTTACTGTTTGTTTAATGTCTGACAGATCAAAAACCAAACTAAGCTCATGATGACGTATGATCTGAAAACGTCAGCGTTTTAAATCCAAATTAAAAACTGCCAACCTAAACTGTTAAAACTTTATTGTAACATTTTAAATGTCTTTAATGAGATCCCAGAGTTGTTTTAATAAAGTGCATACAGTAGTGCTTTTCCTCCTCCACCTGTTGCTGCAAACAGCACATAAAAGTTTCGAGTGGAAAGAGTAGAGGCAGTCTGCAGGCTCGTTAACAGGTTATACAACTATTAATAACATCAGCTTTTTCAATGACCCAATTAACATGAACCAAAACAGGTTCTGACCAATGAGCAAATTTACATGAAAAACTCTTGATGAACATCGAGGCAGGTTTTTCTTTTATCTGATTTACAACTGCATGAATCCATTAGAAAAAAAATAAAATAAAATATCAACAGCTGGTGGAAATGCTTTGTAAAACAACTGTGGATATTATTTTGTAAAACTGGAACATAGAGAGAACTCTGGATGGAACATAGTCAAATAGAGCTAAATGGATTTTTCACTGAATTCTCCCTCTATAAGATTACATCAACATGTATGTTTTTTCTTAAAACATAGGAAAAGTTTCTATTCCATGTTCCCCCCCTTCTCAAACTACTTTATTCAATAATATTTGTGAACACAATATTTAAGGTCAACACAGAGCAGTTTTTGACCCAATTAGACCACAGAGTTAATGTTCAGCATATAATTTCAACACAAATTCACAATACTTGACTGTATTCTAACATCTCCTACTGGAATTAACTCTGAAGGTACACACTGACTGCCTGGAGGACATCAGCTGATGAATATGCTGAAAATTTTGAATATATCACTTATTACATCGTTCAACGTTTTCATTTAAAGACTTTGTTAATAAACAATTTGCCTCTTAAAATTAGGATATGAATCTAAAATCAGTTTTAGGTTCATGTTACAACATTTTGTGAGAGAAAGCGTCCAGAAAAGTTAAATCTAATGCTGTAGAACGTTGTTATTATTGCTATCTTGGACAAGAAACCATAACAGGAGAAATGATCTTTTCTCACCTTTGCAATCATTCAAGGGTGCCTTGTCATTGAAACACTGACTCAAGTTTTGATTTGTCTGCCATATTTCCACCTCACACAGCTTTTCATCAACATTCACCAGATACAGAACTTAACTTAAAAAAAAATACTTCCGACTTTTACAGTAAAATACCATCTGCAGGTTTATGAACATGTAATCATGGTTGTCTTATCAAACTGAGAAATCAACTTGTCAATAACGCTTTTCATCACACTTCAAACATATATAAAATAAAAGACTAGACATACCAAACATTTGCTTTCGCAGGAATGACCCATCAGATGACATATGATTTATGAAATATATAGTTTTAAAAGCTACACCAAATCCATAATGCGTTCTGATTAAATAAAGTTCCTGTATTTTACTATAGGAGTTCATAACCTGTTAAAATGCTATTGGGCATAATTTCAGACAGTAACTACAGAAAACAAAAAATGATGGACACGGTTTCTGATCGGATCGGATCTCAACAAAAACGTGTTAACATTAAGTGTTGGTAATCTCAGTGCTGGCATTCAGTCTTCGATCGGCCACAGGCTTAAATGCTAAGTTATAGCAGGAACAGCTTCCCATTTATTATTTTACAGGTATGTTACAGTCCACCATTGTGTGACTGTAACATCGGAATCACGCTGGTAGTTTCTACTGACTCTCGCCGTTGAGTTGTGAAGTTATGCGGCTGACGAGTAGCAAAATACATTAGCGGCTAAAAGCATTACCACTTTCCTAAACTAAACCAAATTCAGACAGCCTACAGTTTCCATTTATTCATTATTAAGCGACTGCCAATGTTTACATCTGGACCCATTTTCCTAACCACAGGCCGCGTGTGACGGGCAGAACTTTAGAAGATTGCCCGGTTAGTTAGCGCTGTGCAAAGTCCTACAGCTAGCCATTAGCTACAGTCAGAGGTGTCATGTTGAGTCTATAGAGACAAATAGTGAATGCCATTCACCAAAGACAGACGTTAATGATAAGAGAATCGTTCCTATGTCAAGATGCTGAGGATGCTTTGTTTTACGCCGCCAGAACAGTCTGTAACAATCCCAGCTGTCAAAAACCCAACAGGCCACTTGTATGGCTGCCGGGAGCAGCTAACACACCAGGGTGCTGGTCCCTACACAGTCTGTTGACAAACTGTATTTGGCTTGTCAAAACTGAAAGTGTTGTTGTCAGGGCTTGACAGAGAACTCCGGTACTTACCGTGCAGTGCTGAAGCCTGAAGAATGGCCCCTGAAGTTCCGTCTATCACTTTAATGCTTCCCCGGCTGGTAACGGCTAAGATAGCGTTGAGGGCCGGGTGGTAGGAAAGACTTCGCAGGCCTTCCTCGTCGCAACGCAGGCAACCGTCTCTCACTACAATCCAGTCTGAGGAGGTGGACGAGCCCGGCGAGGCCGCGGCCGCCATCTTTCCTATTTTTTCCCCTTCCTCCTCTTTTTGGTTTGTTAGAACCTGACGATAAACTTAAATTGAATTCATCTAAGGGGCAGATTCCGAATTGCCACTCCCCAGCCTTCTGCGGCTTCTTCTCCGCCCGTCACAGCCGCGGTGGCTATTCACCATCAGCGCTGAGGAACTCCAGGCTAGGCTCTGTCACTCACACCATAGGAACACGGAGCTAGCGTACCGCTTGAATACATCTCGCGAGAACAACTAGAGTAAACGAGAACAGCCATAGAGAGAACAGCTGATGAACAAATTTTTTTTACTGCGCAAGTAAATCATTATTACCTCCATGCATTATATTATTTTTTAATTGCCTTTAACACTAGTCATTGTGTATTTTCACATTTATGCCACTGTTATATCACATAACATACTTTTATCAATATACTAATGTGTTCATGGATCATAATTGTATCTTAGCAAAACTGATAGAACATCTTTTATGCCATGCTTACTTGTTTTTATTACATGTAAAAACTCTCAGCAACATGAAATACACATACCCTGAACTAACCCCCTGACATAAACCTGTTTTCCCCTGGTGCAAAATATTCCAAGAAAAGTTGGAGCTATTACAGGTGCGGTGACATTTTCAACTTTGTGGATCATGAAAGCT
This sequence comes from Poecilia latipinna, assembly GCF_001443285.1. NCBI lineage: Eukaryota > Metazoa > Chordata > Actinopteri > Cyprinodontiformes > Poeciliidae > Poecilia > Poecilia latipinna. Next base: position 112,410 of record NW_015113611.1, on the reverse strand, counting down.
CATAAAATTCATTTTTATCTCTACATTTAGTTCTTGGAAATCCCATTTTTTTTTATAATTCCCTCAAACATTACTTCATTTTTCTATCTACTTATGCTGTGTGTGTCCCCAAAAACTGACACGTAATCTAGCAATAATTATTTGTGTATTATTGTGTGCTAACAATGTCTTTCATCTGTTTTAAAGTACATTTCATTATAAACCAGTCTAACCTGGAGCACATTTTACTACATTATGAGCAAATTGATATAGTAGGGAACTGAGAATCTCTTAAACTGTTTCCTCCATATCACAAAGTATGTTTTAGAAATGTCATATGCTTCAGTGATCATTTTCTATTTTATTTAATAACTACAGAACTGCCATATTTTACAACAATTTCATTCATTTATTTAAAATTTTTCTTTAGTTTCTGAAAGGAATGTTAGTTGTTTAGCATAAATAACTTAGAGACCAGTCAACAAATACAAGATGATTAATTCACAAAGTACCCATTTCTTTTCTGTAACTATTTGTAAGGTGATTTTCTATTTTGATAGAGTTGACAAAGAAAAAACAAGGCACCTCATTAATGGACGTTTGCCATAACAGAACAGAGTGTATATTAGTGAGGAATCTACAGTTTTGCAGTCTCTTACTCGTCTTTTCCTCCACCGCACTGTATGCACAAAAATATTTGTTAAACATTGAGTGGATTGACTAAAAAGGTTATAATCCAGGAAATGATGTCCAGATTCACAAACTACAACCAACTCCAGGCATATGGGGACAGTAGAGCACCTATGATATAGACACCTGCAGAACAAGGTACAAGCTGCAAAATCTGATTCATTTTATTGAACAAAGAAAAGGGCAAAACTATTTACAGTCATATTCCCAATGTCCTCACTGCCTAGAATTGTACAGAGTTAAAAAAAAACAAAAAACAAAAACAAATACGTCTTAAAAAAAGAAAAGACCTCCTGGGTTTAGTTGTTTGATGCCCCCAACATGACTCAGGGTCACTGTCCATGGCCATAAGGTCTGTAGTTCTGACTCATCCAGTCACACACCAGTATACAGTGACAGGAAGTAGATATACAATAGGAAAATGGGATATATGAGAAGGGGCTTCTTAGTTTTAAATTCATCTCCGACGAGGAGTGAAGCAGCACTGTAGGCAGCCCAGAACACACCAAAGAGCTGGAAAGGAAACACATGACAAGAACATCACTTTGAAGTAATCACTACCAGATTAAGAACCCAACAATATAACAGTTTCTACAGTGCTTAAGATCAAACTCATTTATCAACAATATGTGTAAGGATTATATTCATGGAAAAAAGTTGGCCTCTTCCTTAACTGACATCAAACATCCTATTTATGGTGCAAATCTCCCAAATCCTATTTATGTAAAACATAAGTTTGCCTATGCAGTGTTGGATAAGCTCAGCATAGAATCAAATGTTCTTACTCAAAATGAAAACCTCTAAATGGTTTGTTTCACCATTTAAAGCCACAACAGCAGTGGCACAAGACAATGAAGGATTTAACAACCTTCCTTTGATGGATAGGACTTCTTCAAGGATTGCATTATAATTGTCAGTCTAAAATAATCTTCAATCCTCACAGTATTTTTCCAGCTTGATGTTTAAACTGTTTAAATAGCCCATCTGTCGGGCTAGATTTACATTCTTCAGTTAAAGAATGGTTTCTGAAGTGGAGAAATGCTCCAAGTTAAATAGAGGAAAATCGATCCACTGATACGTCTAAATAGATTAAAATGGTAAAAAAAAAAAAAAAAAAAATCCAATTAACAGTGTGATTAACAGTCTTTAATAAAATAGAACTTACTTTGGCTAACGTGGACACCACTTCAAACCCTCCAATCACTAAAAGCAGAGGGGTTATGACAATGAGAGGAAGAAGAGAATATCCAATCACTCCAAGAACTTGGCCATAAGAAACCTACACAGGAGACAAAAAGAGTGCTCAGAAAAACAACAACCTTATTTTGGCAAATAAAGAGAACTTAAAACTCGCTGATTGGTTGTGGTTGTGTTGTGATGGGGGCGGGACCTACCTCACCACCAAGGACACGAGCAAGCAGGAAGATGGTAAGTGATCCGAATATCCAGATGGTGATGATCCAAGATACAACCTACATGTGTAAGAGACAACACAGTCCAAAGTTAAAGCTTGGACAATGACCTTTGACCCCAGAATGCTTTATTTTGATCTTGCTTTCAAAAACTGGGGAATAACCCATGTGAATCCTCCATGACCAAGTTTTCTCCCATGTGCACGCCCATTGCCCTCTTAACAATCAATCAAGTTTATTTGAATAGGAGATTTCAGCAACAAGGCAGTTAAAAGTGCTTTACATCATAAAAACATAAAAATACAAAGCTATAAAAATAACATATACTCAACAGTTGAGAAACCAGTGACAAACGTTACATTTTGATTAGTGCCATCATCAAAATCATCATTAACGTCTAATATATCGGTCAACGTTCCACATATTATAGTTCAAAAGCAACTCCAAACAGGTGGGTTTTAAGACTTTATTTAAAGGAACAGAACATTACAATATGATAACTGGCTATTTCTTTTGCTTGTCTTGTGCCTGTGTAGGAGTGGTCTAGGGTTTACCCCACTCAACACAGGAAATTATCACTAGTGTAAACAGATGATGCTTCAAGTAATCATCCCGAGCAACCAGTTGTGTTCATCCGTATTCTGCTCACCCTGAACTGCCCGTAGATTGAGATCATGGAGAAAAGGAGCACAACAGCCAGAGGGCCCCAGAAATCTGGGTTGTCTCGAACTACTTGTCGGTTGTAACCTAGAGACGGCATGGGCATCAGCACGCAGCGGACCTTATAGTAGATGTCCTTCAGGTCAATGTCCAGCTCCTCCCTGCTCACACAGGAGATGAGACAAGGATAATTGAATATTTGCCCTGACACTGGCTGAAGGTCAGATTCATGTAACAAACAGGAATACAATGTAAATAACCATGCTTCAGTCAAATTTAAATTGGCATTACCTGGTCTTTCTCACACTGAGGTGTAAAGTAGGAAAAATAATTCAACAATAGATCAATAATTCCTTCCTTCTGGTACCTGATGCATGGCGTCAGATGTAAACAATCTGTTCATTATTGAATGAATAATGAAAGGAACTAATACAAGCAGCCCTTTCCTTCAGAATGTAAAAATCAAATAACAATTAAAAAATTTCTAAAAGAACATCCAACCATGCTCAATAAAAAAAGAATGGCCTACTTATAACAAGGCAGCATCGACACTTCTTGAAATAACAGATTTGTCTTTTTCCCCCAAACTTATTTGCTACAAATTCTAAGACTACCTAAAATACACTCTTACAGAAGAGGCTTGCTCTCCTCATTGTCATCTTCTTCCACTTCTAGCAGCCAGCCGTAGCCTCGCTGCCTCAGGAAGGTGGTGGCGTATGGATCCCTGCCTCCTTCACTGGCCATGTTCAGTTTAACATCAGGGGCGCTGATGGTTCCACTGAGGTCTGTGGATCACATAGATGATTTCAGACTGACGGTACCTTTTATAAACAATAAAAGCAGCAGCAGAATGTGGAACAAAAACGTGATATTTCTAAATTAAACACAATCAATGTAAATGGGTAGGAAGGAAAAGCTAAACAACCAGGTGTTCAGATGATAATATAACATATTATTATTATAAAATCCAGTAGTTGGCTTTTACTGTGAATTTTTTTCTATTCGAAAAATTCTAAAGTATTCAAAATATAATTTAGGTTATAATACCGCTTTTGTTTAGTGGTGTTGTTTTTTAATCTACCATTTCAGATCCTTTGCAAAGATGTATGTCAAACTGGAAAAGACAAAGATGCTTTTAATCCACATAGACAAGTTATGATCAGTTTAGCTTAATACTTAGTTTACTGGGCATTGCTGAAGGTCCATGTGCTAGTGTCCTGACATTAAGAACATAATTTACATCATCTCTCTCATTTGTGCCCGAGTCACAGTATGGAATGAACTGGGACTGAAGGAGGAACGTGGCATTGTGGAAAAATCTTATCTAAGGTTTCTTCAGAATGGCGCTCTGTGAAACGCCACTTTGCTGAAACAACTAGTGGAGGAAAATAAACACGGAAATATGCAGCATTACAAAAGAAATTGCTGGTATAAATTAGATCTGCGCAGTGCGCACAAATTTAGTTGCTTCCATTAGCTGAAACAACTACTGAAGGAAAAATAAACACGGAAACAGGCATTACAAAAGAAATTTGCTTAAATAAATTAAATCTGAGCACAGAAAATTTATTTGGTTCTCATTTGTCTTTCATATATTTTTTCTCCTTTTACACATATATTTTTAAGATTTATTTTTAAAGAACAGTAATTTATTTATGACTCCTGAACCCTAATATAAGACGCTAGCTAAACCGGAAATTCATCCCGTCACTAAGCGATAGGTAAACAAGTGGAAGTTAGATTTGAGTCGACAGAGCCAGAACTATATGGCTCCAAGCAGCCACGAAAAGCCCCCTTTTAATGGAGTGTTAACATAAACAATATACAACTAAATATCATGTCAGGCTCTTTGTTACCTACATGTTTTCCTTCTGTCCTATATGTGTCTAACAAAGCTTCCACATATAAAAACATTCTGATACAAGTACCAGAGGAAACCAGCGAATGATTTTCGCTGCAATAGTCTACATAAAACAGAGCGAAATAAGTAGACTGCTGCTGGACATGTACTGTATCACTCTTTGGGGCCTGCTAGCTTTGCGCTGCAGCAATTAGCATACCTTCAGCTTCTGAAGAGGAGACGAACGTGAAATCTCCGTTGGTGGGAGAGAACTGCATGGTTACTATCCTATTAAAGCCTCACCTATGAAGTCCAGGACAAAGACATTTAATTAAGCGGTAGGTAAAATATACTGTGTCACGGAAATAAAGCTGTCACTAGCCACAGCTCAACTGTAAAGTTTAACTAACGCATTTTGTTTGCTTTCTGTCTCACTGTGGGGAAAGAAACCGGAAGTGCGAAGGAAGCTGGAAACCAGACACGTCGTACGATGCGTTCACGTCATCTTCTCGTGCTGGGAAATGCGAAATGCTGCATGAAAACCCAAGATTTATAAACTAACAGCAGTATTTTAAAGTATATTTTCTGAGTTCCAGGGAGCCAGTGTATGACATTAGAACTGGGGTGATGTGCTCTACCTTCCTGGTTTTTGTGAGAACGTGAGCAGCGGATCAGCTGTAATTGATTTTTTATCCAAACTTGTGAGGACACTGTTGCAGTAATCAAAGTGACTAAACATAAACACATGGATTAGTTTCTCTGTATCTTGCCTTTAATCCTGGAAATGTTCTTCAGGTAATAGAAGGCTGACTTTGTAACTGTGTTTATGTGGCTCTGGAGATTCAGGTCTGAGCCCATCACTGTGCTTACTCTAGTCTAGACCATTCCTCTTTAGGTCCAAAGATAACTTGTGTTTCTGTTCAGCTGGAGAAAGTTATAGCACAACCATGCACTGATTTGTTCTAAAAATCTGTACATTGTATGGATGGGTTAAGAATCACCTGGTGACACCATGATGTAGAGCTGTGATCATCTGTGTAGGTATGATAGCTAGTCTTTACCTGTTACGACCTAAACTAGTGGGAGCATTACAGATATTTAATAGGAGGGCACCCAGGATTAAGCTCTCTGTCCACTTTGATGAAAAGTTACCTATTGAAACAAAGAAATCCCTGTTCTTGATGTAAGATTCAAACCTTTTACCAACCAAGTACTGGACCAGAGAGTCCTACCCAACTCTCCAATTGTTTCAACAATATGTTGTGGTGAACAGTGTCAAAAGTTCCACTGAGGGTCAACCAAACCAGCACTGTGGTTCTTCCACAGTCTGTATTTATGTGGATGTTATTGAACACTTTGACGAAAACAGTCTCAGCCACTTTGGTTGGTTCCGCAACCAAAGTGATTGGTTGCGGAAGGAAGATATTTAACTGTTGAAACATTGTTTTTTTTTTTTTTTAAGAATTTTGCTGACAAATTGAAGGTTGGAGAAAACTTAGATGGTGACCAATTCATGCTTCATGTGACAGTCTGTCTATAGAAAAAAATGGTCAGTTTACACCAATATAACTTTACATTGAATGGAGATTTTTTTTTTAATGCAAACTATCTCTGTCAAAATAAAAATAAATATTGCTTCATTTTCTAAGAAGTTAGAAAAGATGACAGTGCTAAAATTGTGCCAATGAAAACTTGTTCACCATGCCAACTAAGCTACAACACTAGATTTTTTTCTTGATTTTTTCTTGCTATTAATAATTTCCGGGGAGTGGGGGTTGTTTGTTTGTTTGTTTGTTTTCTAAACACTCATCCATTGTAATCTGTTGACTAAACTTGCAGTATTCAAATGTGGCCACTTGTTGGTGTTGTTGCAACCACAGGACCAGATTTTAAATCCTGGATACAGAGGTTCAGTGAATGCAGTGTTAAATGTGTGCAGGTGAACCAGTGAGTCAGAGACTCTGTAGAAGGACAGTATGCCAGCAAGACAGTCCATATCCGCTGCTGGTCTGTTAGAAACTGAGGAGGAGGAGATGGGTCCTTTTCTGTTATTGTGACAGAAAGCATAACATCAGAACACTCTAGACTCCAGGTTTGAGTGTTCAGCCCAAACACACAATCATGACCGTCTCCTTTCCGACTGATTCCTCCATAGCTCACTGAAATACAAATGTATCCTCTCCACTCCATCCCCAGTAACAGCAACCAGTCAGGCCAGTTCTGCACAGCAGCTGAGGCCAGTAATCAAATATATCTGCGTGATCCGGATATGACAGGAGCTCTTCCACGAATATTATCTTCCTGTTGCTGTCAGACAGTTTGAGTTTTCTGTTCACTGTATTTGTATTGATGGTGAGTTCACAGGACTCTAACAGGAAGAACAAACACAATCCAGCTGCAGTCAACAATCACTCGTTTACAGTTGGATGATGACTCCCAATGAGTGATGGGACAGTTTGCAGATGGCCAGAGTGATGGTCCAGTGTGATACATGTATCAGAACAGCTGATACAAGTATCATCTGTGCTTTCATGTATCAAATGATTGATACATGAAATCACTCTTGATTGTCTGCCCCTTATCTCTGCTCTCCATCTCTGAATTTCCTCCTAAAGTACTCCACTCTTTGTGGGTCAGCGAATCCTCAGTTTTCCTAAAGTTGGGATTTTTCCATGTACCGGTAATATTTTCTACTATAATAATAACTTTTAAAGTGTCAGTTCTTAGTTTTGTCTAGAATAATCTGTGTTTCTGTCTTCTGAAATAATCTGTCTTTGGTGTCCATTTCTGTTTTGGGAAAGTTTGGGAAGAGTTTTTTTTCAAATCTTATGTTTACTTTATTGGAAATCCTTGGCTGCAGATCTGGGATACATCATGTTATATCACTGAGCAAACAGATAATGTGGTACGTGGTCATGTTTTGCAGACCACTTCATCCAGCCAAACCTTACCCCATGTTCTCCATTCCATATCCACTAGTGTGAAGAGTTGATGCCCGCTTTGATGGAAACATAATCATTATTATTTTTTGTCTAAGAGAAACATTTTTGCTGTGGAACAATGTAAAAAAAATCCACAATATGATTGTCCACTTTCCACTTTACATCAGTCCATATCAGATAAGTTCTAGCTCAGAAAAGATGGTGGCTTTTCTCATTGTTGTGAATGCAAGGCTTTCACTTTACATAGTAGAGTTTTAACTTGCACTTGTAGATGTAGCGATTTACTGTGTTCACAGTCAACTTATAATAGTTGCCGGACAGTGGTCATTGGGAAATGTAGTTTAAGACCACTGTGTATACCCAATCATGACACACACCTGGTTCCAATTAATCTGTAAAATGTTTCAAGAAAGTGTTTTTGAGAATTCCACAACTTTCCCAGTCTTTTGCTGTCCCTGTCTCAACTTTTTTGGAATGCGTTTCAGGCATCAAATTCCAAATGAGTGAATATTTGCAAAACCACCATGTAGTTTATCCACTTGAACCTTGAATATCTTGGCTTGGCTTGTAGAGTATTCAGTTGAATATAGGTTGAAAAGGATTAACTTTCCTGTCTGGAATATTCCCAGTGCTACACATTCAGTAAACACCTTCCCACTAGTCCTTCATATTTTAGTCCAGTTTCTAATCCACCTATTCAGCTTCCAGAAAGCAGGTGAACGTGTGACAAACATTTATTGGTTACACACTGGCACATAATTAAAGCCTATAGAAAATTGATAACTATATGAGAATATGAGAAGGAGAGTTGTGTTTTATTACCAGTAATCTAATCTGTTTGCTTGTTTTGATCATTTCGGACACTTCGTGTGTCAACAACACAAGTATTTTGCGTTACATTTGACTATGAAAACTGATTTATAGATAATATTTGATTGACTAATCAATAATGAAACTCCGAAGAAGGCGAAGGTCGATCCACTGAAAATCGGGTACCTAATCTTTCAGGCTGCGGACAAACATACTAGACGACAAACGTCACTGTTGGGCGGCGGCATAACAGCGCGTGCGCATGACGGTCAAGCTTCTTTTTCCACTTCCGTTACCTTTATACTTTCTATTGGATGATTTTCTGCTTGACACGCCCTTTCGTCTTTGTAGCCAATTGTGGTAGCTGTTACTGACTCCGTCTTTTTACCGCTAAAACCAAAACTCGCTCCAGTTTTGCACTGTTAACCCGATCATATTTGTGTGTTTTAGGAACAGAAAGGTAAGTCTGACTTCTTGAAAAGTTTTATTTAGGAGTATTAATGCTTGGTGTCCTACTCAAACAACTGTTGTAACCGCTGCGCAATGTGTAGTCAAACTTTCAACCACAATCGAGTTCCCTTCTGACCTGTCAAATACTGCAAAAATATTTGAGCTTCTGTGATTAGGTTGTTCCGCAGATGTTTTCCAGACAGACAGTCACTTCCCTGACATATGCTTAGTGTTAGTTTGACCTCCTATTACTTTACTGTAAAAGGAGATGGCGAGTAAATAACCAACGAAGCTAACCATTTTACCCTGAATCTGCGTTGTTGACTTCTAGTTCAAGATAATTTTCTCCGTTATTTGCATCATGGACTACGCAGCAGTGGTGTAGTTGGTAGATATTACAGTGTGTTTGCCCTCTGGAAGAGTCTGACTGTGAATTCCTGCCTTCCCTCCCCCCCAGGTTTGTGACCAGTGTGGTGAAACTGAGAATGGGAATCTCTGGATTGTTGCAGTTTCTCAAAGATGCAGCAGAGCCCGTCAACGTTAAAAAATATAAAGGCCAAACAGTGGCTGTGGACACTTACTGCTGGCTTCATAAAGGAGCTTTTTCCTGTGCTGAGAAGCTTGCTAAAGGGGAACCGACTGATCAGTAAGCTCTTCTGTCATTTTCAGGGAAACAACACATATTCAAACTACATGAAACCTTCCATTGTACTATGTCTTCCCTCTTATTGTTTGTCTTTCTAGATATGTGTGGTACTGCATGAAGTTTGTGGATATGCTGTTGAATTTCTCAGTTAAACCCATCCTGGTGTTTGATGGACGCAATCTGCCTTCTAAACAGGAAGTGGAAAAGACTCGCAGAGAGTGAGTATTCACCCAAACTGAGCAGTAGTTTGGTGTACATTAAAATACATTCTGACCAGGGCTGCAATATGCAATTGCAATATTGTTTAATTTCACAGTATCTGAGTTAGGATTAACATACATTATCCCCATTTCCTGTCATTCCATAATGTCCCCAGTTTTCTCCTTTCAGCTTCTAAAGTCTATATTATGTCTGCAGCAAGTGCAGTTAAACTCAACCCAACTGGCCAAAGCTGTTTTTTACAGCATTGCATTCACTGACCATCCTGTTTACTCACGTGTCTCCCAGGCGCAGGGAAGCCAACCTTCAAAAAGGACGACAGCTGCTGCGTGAAGGTAAACTGTCGGAAGCCAGAGACTGCTTCGGACGTTGTGTTAACATCACCCCCGCCATGGCTCATAACCTTATTAAGGTGTGGCTTCTGTCTTGATGTGGCAAATAACATTTTTAAAGCTTGCACCGACAAAATGAATGTGCAACCCAGATGACATAGAAATATAGGATAGTCATCCCTGAACACATCAAATTGTTTCATAAAATGTTCCATTATGTTGAGCACCTTACTCTTAGGCATTGCAGACTCTATGTCTTTGTACAGGAATGTAGATGTGCTCTAACATGAGATGTTTTCCTGGTCCAGGCTGCGAGGCAGAGGGGGGTGGACTGCATTGTGGCCCCTTATGAAGCAGATGCTCAGCTAGCCTATCTGACTAAAACTGGGTTTGCTCAGGCTGTCATCACTGAGGACTCTGACCTGTTGGCATTTGGCTGCAAAACCGTAAGTAGAACTTAAGCATTGAGTTCTAAACACTATGGCTGGGCAATATGGTCTTCAAGTTTTATCATGATACACAGAGGTATTTGCTCACCTATCCAAATTATCGGAATCAGGTGTTCCAAACACTTCCATGGCCACAGGTGTATAAAATGAAGCACCTGGGAATGCAGACTGTTTCAACAAACATTTGTGAAAGAATGGCTCACTCTCTGGAGCTCAGTGAATTCCAGCGTGTAACGGTGATAGGATGCAACAAATCCAGTCGTGAAATTTCCTCGCTCCTAAATGTTTCACAATTAACTGTCAGCTGTATTATGAGAAAATGGAAGTGTTTGGAAACGACAGCAACTCACGTAAACTGAAGGAACGTGGTCAGCGGATGCTGAAGTGCATAATGTGAAGATGTCAGTCAGTACAGACTTTCAAACTTCATGTGGCAACAATAAATCAAAATTCTTATGATATGAAATTTATCTTGATAAATGATAAAACGCATTATAAATGCTCACCCCTTCAGTGGGCATTTATAATAATTCAGAAGTGGAAAAGTCCACTTCTTAAAATGATAAAGATGGAGCAGGGGATGGATGGATGGACAGGAAACTCAGCTGCATCCAGGGAGGGCTGTGGTCTGTTTGACTAGAAGGATTGTTCCCAGTTTACCAGTCCATCAACATTCTGATCCATAGGCCTCATCATAAAAGAACATGATCCTGCAGAGGATGGCTGGACTCTGCTTTTTGCAATACTCATAAAAGAACGTTGCACTCCCCAGGGGTGGGAATTTATTATATAGCTTATAGTATCAGATTTCTTATCCTAATGAGATTTTGAGTTATTTTTGTCACAAAAAGTTAAAATTAATGATGTTTAAAACCCAGTAAAGCTCCATATTTTGGAGATTGTTGTTTTAACTATTTTCTTCCACTGTTTGTTCAAATATGATTTGAAAATATGATTGAATGCAGTTGCTGTATGCATTTTAGTGACACAAATCAAACGTTTTGTGACTGGTGTCCTGAAGTGTATTACAAATGGGAATGTTTTTAAGAGCAGTATTTGTGTTTGTGGGACTATAATTGCTGTGACATGCAGTCACAGTCATACAGTTACGTGAAAAAAAGGAATAAGTAGTTTATCATCACTTTTATTGTTATCACATTACTATCACATTACTACCACAAAATATTGTGATAAAATGTCCACCCCTATTACCTATTGGATGTCTTCCCCTGTCGTTGTTTTTTGTGACATAGTTAATGTAATTATACTTTTTTGATAAGGATTTAGCAAACCTTCATTCACGTTAAAGCAATAACAAACAGTGTGTGTGGTCGACTTAAATTGTCAGTAATAATTTTGCCCTAATTAAACAAAGTCCCCACCTGCATCACTCAGCTGTGTGACGGGCTGAACGCGCTTCATCCTTTAATAGCCAAGTCCTCCATGCTCTGCTCAGGCACAGGCCAGAGGAAGAGCTGAGTTTTCTCCAGGAGTTTAAATGATTGTGGTCTGAGTGCTGCAGACATGTAGAGGTGAGTTAGTCCATGATACTGGAATCGCTGCAGCTCTGTAGAAACGTTTTCTTGCTGTTGTCTCTGTAGCTATGCGTTCTGTTTATGATTGTGTCTCTAGCATCAGTATAAATGGCACTTCCTCTGTCCCAGAGGCCCTTATTCCATTACCACAGATTTCTGCGCTGTACTATTTTTGCCTCATGAAAGCAGCAGAATCGGTTTCATCTGTTAACTTGGAAAGAGTAAGACATGTAAGTCTGCCACCAGATATTCTGATAGGAGAAATATGCCCATAAATGTTAATACTGATGTATAAAACTAAGCTGTACATATCTACACTTTGGAAAGATCGTCAGTGGCTGAAGAAAGCTTTTTGTGTTGAACGACTGCTTGATATTTTCCAGTAAAGGCAATTTCCTTGTATCATTTGTAATTTGATGGATGGGAATCTTCTAAAATCCGCTGCAGGATTTTAATGCCAGTCAGCTACTGCCGGGCATTAGCTGCCTGGCAGGAACAACGGCTGACCATCTTTGTCTTCTCCCCTAATATTTTGTAGGTGATTCTCAAAATGGACAAGCAGGGCAATGGAATAGAGATAGATCAGAAGAACCTGGGCCGCTGTCGCTCCCTGGGGGACGTTTTCACAGAGGAGAAGTTTCGCCATATGTGCATCCTCGCTGGCTGTGATTACCTGCCCTCCCTGCATGGAATTGGCCTCGGAAAGGCCTGCAAGCTGCTCCGGCTTGCCAAAGACCCTGACATTCTGAAGGTGTGTGCACAAGCTGATAGCTTCTTTTATTTTTCTCGTGGTTCTAAAAACTGGGGAAAACTAGAAACTTTTGTAAATGTACAATGTGGTAACTAGGGATGAGACGATTACCATTTTCATGATTACTATGACTCTCCTACAGTTTGTAAAACGGTTTCAGAAACCCCAAATTCAAAAATCTGAACTTGGTATTAATTATAGACAATAATGAATTTTTAGATGCAGTTCGTCAAGCTGGTTGTTGATTATTGTAGACTTGACTACCGTTAACTATAAATCTCAGTCTTAAGTGACATAAGTATATATTAAAATACCAAAACCATCTGTTGCCTCACTTTATTCATTAATTTAATGAAGTTTGTCGCAAGACTGCAGGAAGAATCTAGCCAGGTTTGTGTGCTACATATCTACACATCTGCCTGGTATATTATCCACTAATTTTATCCAGGTTTTCCCCATCTGAAAGCACATGTAGCTTCTCTAGCTTCATCTTCAGTTTCACAAGATGTTAAAGTAGATGCTAACCAAAAGTCCAACAAGAAAAATAACAGTTTTTCCCCAAGTTCCCACTTCTCTGTCTTTAAAACCAGCAGAAATTGACTATTGTAAGTTTGTTATGAATCATTTTGATAGCAAGAAATAAACATGATAGGAAAGTGGGGAAAAAAAAAATCTGCTGATCCATCCAAACACAAGACGGGGACTTCACTTAACGGGAACTGTTGTGTTGTCTTGAACCATAAACTGTAGGCATGTCATCGTAAGTTATCAAGCAGACGAGATAGCTGTTTGTTTGTGGAGTAATGAACGCAAAAAAAGATGCAGGAAGCTTGAAGCAGCAGCAAAACTGAAGCCTAGAATCTAAATGAATGATTTTTGGAGTAGATTTGAGTGTGAGTTCTTCTCTTCCTACCAGGTGATCAGAAAGATGGGCCAGTACCTGAAAATGAACGTGGTCGTTCCTGAGCAGTACGTTGAAGGATTTGTCAGAGCCAATAACACTTTCCTCTACCAGCTGGTGTTTGATCCTGGCATGAGGAAGGTGGTGCCCCTTAATCCTTACCCTCAACACATCGACCCAGCCTCCCTCAACTACGCTGGAACGTACCCTTCAGTGTTACATCGCACCTCAAAACGTTTCCCCTTTAGTTTCTTCTGGATATATAAGGCATTTTAACTTTCTTCTTTTTCTTGGATAGTATTTATTCCTTAATGGCAATGAATTCAGAAATCTAGGAGATGACAAAGGCTTGGATATGGCCTTGGGAAACGTTGACATCAACACCATGGAGAGGATAGATGACTTCAGTCCAGACAGTCCACGTCCACAGGTAGCTTTCCTACAGCGAATGATTGTCCCAGTGCAAAAAACCCCCGAAATCCTCACATTTAATTTTACTTTGGGAAATATCTTTCTAGGTGTGCAAAGCTCGCAGCAACAGCTGGAGCAGCTGCCCGGCTGCGGCAGGACTCAGCATCTGGAGCAAGAGCTTCACGCCAGGTTCTGCTGCTCCTCCCTGCCCTGACGTTTCCGCAGAGAAGCCACCCTCCACCAGGGGGCAGGAGAGAGTCATCAGCCTGGACCACCTGAGACTGCAACACAGAGAGCAGCAACTGAAGAGGCTGAGAGAAGGTAAGCTGGTCCGTACCTGCGCTATATGGTCTTATTGTGGCCATATACATGTATGTGAAAAATGCTGAGTCAGGGGGGAGAAAATGGTCTGGCATACACACTGAGCTGCTGGAAGACAGACCAAATTAATCATCTAGCCGTGCATAAATGAGAGTTATTGTGGTAAGAAGACTACAGTGCTGCAAGGTGGGCAGCATGGAGCGCCCAGCGTTGCAGCAGGACACATGGCATGCCCCCCAGACCAGAGACTCTGAGGCCATAGGAGTAGGCTCCGCCCCATGAAACTGCTAGAGCCCCCAGCGGTGGGACCCACCGCTACATGTATGGGCCAAGAACATGGCCGCTGTTAAAGTTCTGCTCTGTACTGAGATTTATAATACAATAGAGATGGGTGGGGCCAAATGTTTGTCTTCACCTAGAGGGTTATAATACAACAAGGATAGACATAATCAATTGTTTGACTCCACCTGAAAGCTTCTAATGGAGAGCGGCTTGGTGAATGTTTGGCTTCACCCTTAAATGCATAATGCAGTAAGGGTGGGGCCAGTCAAATAATGAAGGGGGGGTGGACTTAAGATGGAATGTCAGGATTTTGTATTTGGATCAGTCAGAGTATTATGATGCGATAGAGACAGGCTGGTGAGGTTTAATGCCCCCACAAATGTAGAATGGATGAAGGATGGTGAGGTTAAAATATTTCAGTCAAATGCACGCTGCTGTAGAGACAGGTGGAGTGAAGGATTGTAGAATTTAATATATGAAATGAAAATCCACGGGGGTAGATGGGTAGTGTCAAATGTTTAATTATGCCTTTAAGTGTATAATTGAGTAAATCCGGTTGGGTTTGAAAATTCATAAAGGGGCGGAGTCAAGATTGACTCCATTTGGGCCGGATGTTGCCAAATTTGACTCAACCCTGAAATGCATAAAGTAGTAAGAATAGGTTGAGTCAAAGACTCACTTATAGGTGGAGTTAAGGTTGACTAGCGATGGGAGAGTTCAAAGACTCTGGGAGGAATGCAGTCAGGTTTGAAGAGCATGAGGCCACACAGCAGCCTAATGCAACCCAAATCCAATGTTGTTTTTACCCAGATATGACCCATATTCAACTTCTTCATGGTAGTCTGAAGGGCCCTATTCTGATCTTTTTACTCACACCAAAATATCTGACTTGTGCCACTTCCATATCTAAATTGAATACCAGAGCGTCTGCAATCTGAACGGTCATGTCACATTGTATGACTTTTACATCATAAATCTGCATCAGAAGACGCCAGACGTGGTAAATCTGGACGTAAACGTTGATGTGTGATCACTTCGTTCTTCTTCTGTGATGCGGGCCGATTTGGGGTTGTAAACCGTTCACATACAAGTCTGTCAGAAGTCGCCTTTATTTAGTAGAGTGAATGGCTACGCCGGGGGGGGGAAGAAAAAAAAAACAAACTAAATTGACCTGCTGTCAATTTAGGCTGTGTGAACGTAGCCTCAGACACACAAAGTGGAACGTCAGCCTCCGCCCTGAAACGATTTAAATTTTGGTGATCGGTGGAGTCAAACGCTCAGAGGTGGGGCTGTGTTTGGCTCCGCCCACAACAACATAATACGCGGGGAAGCGGGTTGCAAGGGGTGAAATGAAGCTCATTATGCAACAGGAGGCAGTGAGCTCAAATGTCTGACTCAAATGTCTGACTGGGTTGAAGTCCAGTGTTTTGACTGCACCCTGAAACATATAATGTAGTTCAGATGGGTGGGGTCACGTGTTTACCTCTACATGAAATTGCCAAATGAGATGACTTTATTGAACTCGGATGTTTTTAAAGTTACCTGAAGTGAAACAGTGCAGTAGGATGTTTGACACATGAAGTCCACCAGGATCAGGGGCGGCATCCGCCCAAAAAAACAAAGCTGGGGATGGAGTCAAAGACTCAGTCAAGGTGGGGTTAAACTTGGCTCCGCCCTGATTGCATAATGCACTGGGATGGGTGTTGATTGATGCTCTTCACTTTGGAATGAAACATTTTATTGCTATTTATCTTTGAAAATAAAAAATATATTTCATATCATATCCACCTGAATAATTGAAGCATAATATATTTTATGCAAAACTAGAGCTCTGTAGTTGGTCTGCCCTTGTCGTGATTTTCATTACAGTCTGTTTAATAAATGAATAATCCAAATATAAAAGAAAAGATTAATAAGTAAACACACGTTTGTTATTTGCAGGACTCTAGTCTATACAAATGTATCTTTTTTTTGTCTCCTTGTAAGATTCTTGTGTATCGGATCAAGAAGTATTGCAGCAGTATTCCAGTTCAGGGCTGAAACGCTCCAAATTAGAGCAGCGACAAGACAAGCCGGCCTCCAGCAGCCAGCCTCGGCCACGGAACTGCTTCGCCTTCGTCACCCTGCTGCAGCGGAGAAACCACGAGTCCCAGGACGATGGCAGGCAGGTCACCCACAGCAGGTGATGTAACTGTTAAACCACGTCATGTAACTGGCTGTATGCTGTACGAATCTTAATGCAGATGACTCTTCAGTTCTCTAAATCATTACAGCTGATTTTTTTTAATTTTTAACTGGAATACTCAGATATGTCTTTTAAAACTTCTCTGAAGAAGATCTTCAGCCATGACTCTCAGTAACCTCTGGCACCAGCCGCATGCAGTGAGGTCCATTTATGTTCACACACCGACACTAGTTTTTTTAGTTTTTACTGAAACACATTCCAACTATAGTTATTTGATGGACACAACATGCAAACTTTCAGCTTTCATTTGATGGTATTCCAGTCAAACTGGATGAAGGGATTAGGAGTGTCGGCTCCTTGTGCTGTCTTCCTTCTTAAAAGGACAAAACGTAAATGGACAATTGACTCAAAGGCTGTTTCTAGATGTGGGAAATCTGTTCATTTAGATACAGAATTTTGATGTAAACGGATGACATGCAGTCAAAGGAGCTCTCCATGCAGATAAAACAAGCTGACAGACAAAAACAAACCAAACAAATCCCAAACGGTTCAGCGAGAAGGAATTAAAATGAAACGAGCTTCGAAGCATTAAACCATTTTACTTGCTTGCGTTTTAGAAACTTTGTATAACTATAATCTATAAATTGTGTAATTTGAAATTTTATTTACTTGTTTTATTTCATTTTGCTCACTTGAAGGATTTTAAATACTTGCCATAAATGTACAAGCATGACTTTACATTTTTTTCCAAGGACCAGTTATGGTTTCAAATGCTTGTTGAACAGTCATTCGCAATAATCAGTGACCCCAAAAAATAAATGTGGGTGAACGGCTGGACCACATGCCATACTTTGGTGGAGAAAGCCATTTTTAAAAGCCTGAAGTTCTTGAAATATTCCACTATACAACACTATGGGATAAGTGAAACACTTGTGCTCTGTTGCTGGATTGTTAAGACTTTTTTCTTCCACTGAGGAAGAACTGTTTTTGTAAATAAGAACTAAACTGACCTGATTGGGCTCTTGAAATTGTTTTACAAGCTGCGATTTCTTGATGTACTCCAACCATCATCCCAGATGAGCTTCATAGGGATTTCCATCCGTCTGCATGCCTGTCCGTCCGTGTGTGCGTGGTTGGGTCGTTGGCTCAGCAGCCTAAGTAGGGAGGCCCAGACTTCCCTCTCCCCAAACACTTGTTCCCAGACCAGCCGAGAAACATCGTCCCTCCAGTGTGTCCTGAGCCTCTTGGTGCCCAGAACACCTCACCGGCCAGGTATCCAGGAGGCATCCTAACCAGATGCCCAAGCCGCCTCAACTGGGTCCTCTCGACATGAAGAAGCAGCGGCTCTACTCTGAGCCCCTCCTGGATGACTGAGCTTCTCACCTTATCACTGAGGAAGAGCCCAGACACTCTATGGGGAAAACTCATTTCGGCCGCTTGTATCCGTGACCTCGTTCTTTCGGTCATGCCCCAAAGATTGTGACCATAGATGAGGGTAGGAACGTAGATCGACCGGTAAATCGAGAGCTTTGCTTTTTGACTCATCTCTCTCTTCACCACAACAGTCTGGCTGCTCTGCAGACGCTGCGCCAATCTGTCTACCAATCTCCCGCTTCATTTGTCCCTCATTCATGAAAAAGATCCCGACACACTTAAACTCCTCCACTCCACTCAGAGGGATTTGCTTTGGTTTTTATCTTGGTTAAACTGTGCTGTATGCAGCTAGACTACAGTTCATCTGATGCTGTAATCCTTTAGAGGTTTGTGAGAAAGAGCCCACATAATGAACTGCCAGCTGAAGCATTTCTCATTGTCTACCGGAAAATGCAACCATCTTTAGCGCTTCATGTGACATCATCAGTTGGTTGGCAGGCTACAAACAGAAAAATCACAATGTGTTCATAGAAATCCACACCCTTTTCTCACTGCTGCTTAGGTTTCTCACGTTTTGTTTGCATTTCATCTAGGCTCCTTAATGACTTTCATGACAAACAAAACTCTCATTTTAATATCAACGTCCTCAGTTGCATTTGAGCCCAAAATTATTTCTATCCCTGGTAGATTTTAGTTTAATGTAATCTCAACAAGTAAATTTGGGGTTTGAAGCAACAGCATGTAACTTTTGCAAAAATATGTTCTTAAAACTGTCTTCGTGTTGTAGGAGTAAATGTTTTTTCTCTGTAGAAAGAAACCAGTGAGATGGGTTCAGGAAACTGATGGACGGACTAATGACCTGTCCCAACTGTGTTTAGGTGTAGAAGAGAGAAATGGTGCTGAATTCCCCCAGAGGAATGCTGCTGGTAGTTGACAAACAAACCACATTGGGCCAATTTAATGGCGTTTGTTCATTAGTCTTTTTTGACAGAATATGGATTGTTTTTCCATTAAAAGGACAGCTATGGCTTATGCTTAGTCAAACACTTCTTAATTGTTGTTTTTTTTTTTTTATAGTCGTTTTAGAAATAAATTAAGCATTTACACCCTCGTTGGTGTTTCCCTGTTTTGTTTATTTGTGCTCCAATAGCAGGTCACAGCTGACTGCAGACAGCCAGCATGTTTGGCCACGCTCTGTGTTCAATGACCTTTTGATAGATTTTCTTTCCTCATTCCTCCACTGCTTCAGCTCACTACTCAGACTTTTTTTTTCTTTTGTTTTTTTTTTGTTTTTGTTTTACCAATCGTGGTTCCATTCACACATTTCCACCAATATATTGTTTCAAGGCATGTCTTCCAAAGCCTGAATTCTCAGTGTAACCTCAGCGTTTCCTCCTTTGCAGATTCTTCAGCAAATCAAGTTCAGTAATTACCGAGGAGTCCGCTGGGGACCCGTCTCAGGACCAGTCTTCACTCAGTGAAAGCGATGGTCCTGATGTTCCACCTGTGGAGACCCCCAGCCCTCCTACGTCCCCTGCCAAATCCCCCCCCGCCTCATCCAGTGAGGGGCCGAAACTGTTCCAGTGGTCAGGCTCCTCCGCCTCCTCCAGTGCTGGGGTCTGCAGAGCGGCGAAGACCCCCTCAGGCCTGCTCGCCCTGCAGCAGTTCCACTACAAGAGAGAGACTTCCTCAGCTCTTCAGACAACTTGTCAGCTTTCTGCAGACTCTTCTTCCCCTGAGAGAAAAACTGAGAACGAGGATCCTCCCCCAGACTCTCCCCCTTCCCAGGATAGTGCTTACTTTTCCCAGTCCCTGTCCACTTCCTTTCACAAAGAGGAAGTTCTCCCCTTCAGCTGCTCCTTCTCCTCCCAGGAGGAGACCGTAAGTTCCAGAATTTTCTGCTGCCTTTACCAGTGTTCATAGCTCTGTTGGTAACTACTGTTTCATAAAGCATAAAGCACTGTGCAACTGTCAAATACTTTAGTCTGAAATGGTTCCCAGAAAATGACCAATAAGAGGAGAACATTCGCTATGTTTTCAACTAGGTTTGAACACAGTGTCTTCTTCTTCCTGAACATTCTTGGTGGTTTTCAGTGACGGCTTCCAGTTTGAGTTTTCTCTATATGAAAAGAAACCGAATCACCAGAGACAGTTTTAAATTCAGATTCTCATCATCCGATGCAGACCAAAGTGAAACGAAGTTTGGTCTGCAGACGAACTGAGAGTTCGACTGCAATCTCAATCAAACTCATTTTTTGGTTTTGCTTTAGAGAAGCAGGGATTTGTTTGTGTTTCTGGATTTGCTTCAAGTAATATTTGTGCAGACTTTCACATTTCATCTTTCAACATTGCTTTCCCCCCCCATCATTATGCAAGTTAATCAGAACTGGAGTGATTAACCAGTGTTGTGTCACTGACAATTAGTTAAATGTCTATTAGATGCCATTTTACTAGCAGCCTAAACAACTGGTTGAGTAAGTCGTTGTTACCGAGCTACAACCTGTAGAGTAACTCATGCAGCAGCAGTGTCAGGTTTCGCCACCATGTCTCATAAAAAAAAAAAAAAATCAAATCAAATTTTAAAATGAAAAACTGCATAGCATGAAAACTGGATCAAATAGAAAAGGTCTTTTTGACAGTATTTTAGATATTTAAAATAAAAAAACCTAATCAATAGTTATTGATAATTATTAATATGACTCATATGAAACACTTATTTTGTCATACTGTCCAGCCCTACGTTTAATGAATCAACCGAATCTTGATGCTGTTCATCTGCAGTGCTGGAAAAATAGTAACAACCTGGAAGAACGATGAACAGATGGGCTGGGAAATCTAGACTTTCACACTGTCTCACACACACTGGGTTGAAATGTAGACATTTTCTGGGAATCTCTGGTTCATGGTCTTATGGGTTTCCGTTTGTGTGTGTTTTTTCTTGTTGTTTTTTTTGTCAGGAGATGAATTCAAGCACTGATTCAGAACCAGTGACAGAAAGCCCTGCTTCCTTCACAGAGACCTGTAGGAAACCTGGCATGCTGGGGTCAAAGGTGGGTTCACACTTTTGTTTCTTCGTCGGTTTCATTTGTTTTTTAAAGGGACAGTGCGTCGCTGCAAGTATATTTATTTTTACTTTCAGTTCAGAGAGTTCTGTTAAGTTTGTTGAAGTGAACAGCTGATTTAATGAACTATTCAGACCTTAGCAAATCCTTTATACAAGTAACAAGAATGTTATGAGATCTGGATTGGCAGTGACTTAAATCATTACAGAACGTATGATCAAGTAAACAGAATTTTTTAGAATGAACTATGAGAGAAGCTGCCAGACTTGACTGCATGTAGTAGTAGTGGGAACCCATCTGTCACAAGCTTCCTCAACTCGCTGTGCATGTGGCCCTTCACTGAACGGGCATTCCTAGAAGTGGAAGTGGTGAACATGTGAGCGGGTTTTGGGCCGTCTGACAGAGTTGGTTGCTTTACAAAGAAATCTAAACTTGGATGGGAACTGTAGAGTACTAATGTGCTAATATTCTCTAAGCTGCTGCAGTTCATAGGAAATGTTACCGTTTGTTGTTAAGGTTAGACTTGCCTGGTAAGTGTTTAGAATAGCCAGATCTTCCTTCTGTGACGTGAACATGCTGTGTTCAGGTCTGCGGACTGTCCAAGCCGAAATCCAGCATGCGGAATCAGGCGGTGAACATGTCGACGTTGGGCCCAGCCAGAGCCAGCGGTCTGAGGAAGAAGACTGCAGGTTCTGGGAAGAAATGTTCCTCAGCCAATAACGAGAACAACCCCGGAGTGCAGGCTACTATAAGCAGCCTCTGGAAGAACTTTAGCTATAAAAAGTAAGGGAATAATGGACAATTTGCAGTGAGGAAAGATGTTTTCCATTGTAATAATGTACATTTTCAGATGTCATATTGAGTATTTTTTTTAACAGAATTCAAGGTTTCCCCCAGAAAACTTGCTAAGCCTGGTTGTTGGGTCGGGTCATTCCGACCCAACAACCGTCATGTTTTTGAGTTGAAAAAATGTTTAAAGTTGACAAGAAATTTGAAAATATCACTTGATAATTATGTGTTATTCAGAGATT
Source organism: Poecilia latipinna (assembly GCF_001443285.1). Lineage (NCBI taxonomy): Eukaryota > Metazoa > Chordata > Actinopteri > Cyprinodontiformes > Poeciliidae > Poecilia > Poecilia latipinna. Next base: position 90,128 of record NW_015113611.1, on the reverse strand, counting down.
GGAACCTGAACACCAACTATAAAGTCTTTAAAAAATGCTAACATTTTAAAAAGACTTAAAAAATAAGCAATGCTTTGCCTAGTGGGGACACAAATAAAGCCTGGTGGCCCGCCAGGCTTATAATATACTGAAGGAAACCCTGTAATTGGAATGTTGCCCCCTCCCTGTCACAGAGCAGCTGTATTTTTTTAATTGAGATTAGATTACACACAGGTGGGCTCTGTTTAGTCATCAGCAGTCATCAGACAACTTCTGATGGCAATTTGTTGCTCTCAGAAAAAGGGGGATGAATACTTTTGCACACTGCACCTTTCAGTTTATTTGTAAAAAGTGCTTTGAATCGTGTATTGTTTTCTTTCTGCTACACAATTGTGCACCACTTTGCGTTGGTCTTTCACAGAAAATTCCAATGAAATAGGTTTCTGGTTGTAACGTGACAAAATATGAGAATGAAGCGAGTGTTGGCATTGAAAGGTGTAAACCCACCAGATCTCATATACACGTGTGTGTGTGTGTGTGTGTGTGTGTGTTTTCAGGGAAACTGTGAAGGTCAGCTCTTCTAAGAAAGGAGAGCCGATGTCTCCAGTGAAAGACAACCTGCTGCTTCCTCAGTCTGCATGAGGTCAGAGGGCATCGCTTTGCTTGCTGCTCTGAGAGCAAAGCTTTTACACATACCATGTATGTTGTCAATAATTTCTCATCAACTTGTAAACTGTAATTTTAAATAAATAAAAACCTCCTCAGCATCCAAACATGTCCCATGTGGAGTTTTTCACGGAGCATGGTGATGTGGGCTGTAGCTGCTGCGGCTGCCTTACAGGCCCTGAGGTAAGGTTACTGTAAAACACACAGGGCATGCCTGCCTGCGCGAGTGTGTGGGAGTGTGTGTGTGTGTGTGTACATCTGATAAAATGCCATTCCATGGATTCTGTTACTGAAAATCAAGCCACAGTAATCATTGGCCTCGTATTTCTTCCTGAGTGAACAAGATGCCTGGATGTGAAATTTCTCTCATTTCTGTAGTTGGTTTTGTTCTTGGTATTTGTTCATCTGAGGCATCTCTGGCTTCAGACCTTTGGTATGTCTCCTAACATGATTCTGTTCTCGTGCGCTGAACCAGAGATGACAGATTTAAAATTCTGTGTGCTGATATAATCTGAAGGGTATTCATTTTGAGCCAGGCGTGTCTAAATGTCTAAACTTTTCATTCCATGTGCGTTTCTTTATGGTTGCCACTTCTCTTTCCCGCAATAGTCTAAAATTGTGACTAAGAAAGACAAACATTGATTGCTGGATTCCTGAGCAGGTGTCCTTCATCACTTAGAAAGCTGGAGTTTGTATTTGTCTGCTAAGCAGGCGAAATGGAGGCCTTCCCCTTGAAATGGTTTTTATTTCTTGTTGACCATTTGGAGCCTCCTTTTATCTAAAGGAGATTATCACGGTTTCTGCCATAAGTCACTCCAGTCTTGTTGTGGGACAGAATACCTGAGCTGATCCAGATACCGGTCTGAGCGTGATTAGTGACGGCAGAACGTCGCTTTGTGCTCCTGTAACACGGTGTAAAGCCAGTTCATTTTAGATCAATTATCATTTTGTTGCTTTAACTCGGCTTTTTTTTTTTTTTTTGCATCTTGGGCTCTTTTATCCTTACAGGTGGTTGTAAATGGAACTTCAAGGATTGATTTTTATGAAACATTGAAAAACTGAAAGAGAGCTTTCAGCTTCATCATGAAAATACTTAGGAAAACATCAAAAGGTTTCATGTCACAGCAGTTCAAAATGGTGCTTTTTTTTCTCCTCTATTGGCAACTCAGTATTAAAATGTAACGTAAAAAGAATAGCATGTTGTTCTAAGTTATGAGGCAACTTCCCAAAAGTTTCTTTAGGAAACCTTCCGGAAGTCCCGGGTATGTAACTGTTGCAGAATGGTAGGAATGTGTTTTTGCTTCCAGTTGACTGAACAAAACAGATTTATAGATATTGGTTCCCTTACCAACTTAAATAATGGAGTACAGCCAAATAATAAGCAGAGATAACTGGGTATATATTCAGATTATGCTCTATGCCGAAGCTTTTCTGTGTGAGTGCTTGTCTCTGAGGCTGTCGGCTAAAGTTTCACCTTGTTTCTCACCCACCACCACAGAACGCTCAGAATGCAGGTTTACCACATTCCCTTTAAGCCACATGATGTGAGCTGCCTTTAACAGGTGTTGCCACTCTGACATTTTCTGAATTCATAGAGAACAGCAATTAAAAATTGTAACTTCTTCAGTATGTGTCCGTAACTTGTCAGAGAGTTAGGTTTATATGTTTCCAGTTGACTGGGCTACTGAACAAATCTTTCCATTTTATGTTTTCATCATACATTGTAATCATTTCCATTAAATCGTTTATACTTTCTTTGCTGCCGCCACCGACATAAAACTAACGTTTCAGTTAAAAGAAAATAAAAAATAGAGCAAGCTGTCTGCAGTGAGTGGTCTCAACTACTTAGAAACATGGTTTTTGTTCCACCTTTGAGTGGCACATTGCTGGAAGGAAGTCTACCACAGTTTCACCACATCCTCCATCAGAAAGTGGGAGGTAGCTGGTGTGACACTGTTGCATTCAGTCACTCGAGCTGCAAACTATTAAAACAACTCATGACTGGTTTTCTTCATTGACCTGTTTCAATGCATTTGAGTGTAAATAACGTGAGTGGGGGTTTCCCCTCTTCTGCATCCTTCCAGACAGCCGTCTTCGTGTACACCTGTGGTCAAAAGTTTACATCCTCCAACATAGATATTTGATTTTAATTTGGACTTTAAAGTTTTTTCTTGTAACTGTTGGGATGAGTATGCAACATACAACTTTTAAAAACAAGAGTTTTGAAATATTCTAGATTTGATATAGTCCACACAGATTAGATTTGAATTGTGCATATATTTACCTAATTCTTCACTGAACTGGACTGAAGGTTGTGGAAATTCTTTGTCATGTGTCATTGAGTTCATCAACACATGGATTCAAAAAAAAAAAAAAAAAAAAAAAAACTCCCTCAATGGCTCTCGGGACTAAAGA
>NW_015113611.1:40946-83849 GCF_001443285.1 Poecilia latipinna | reverse complement strand
TTTGTTTTGTTTTATTGGGTTCATAAACAAATGATTTAAAAAAAAAAAAAAAAAAAAAAAATTCCCTACATGGCTCTCAGGTCTAAGGATACATGTAGATATAGATAATGTTTTCTTTTTCTTTTGTTTTCTTTTTACTATGGACCTCTTTTGTGTCTGAAATAAAGATTGATTGATTGATTGATAAGCTGGGAAAGACTTTTGGAGCTTTTTCCTAAATAATTGTCAATTCCAACATAAACACCCCAGACAACTATAAGGTTCTCATCACTTTGCCAAACTTAAGCCCTGGAACCTAAACTGTCACTCTTGAGATGAGAGGAAGTCAGGATGTTCATGGATCACTAAAACTCAAATCTGCCATGAACTGGAAGCTGTTTCACCAACAGAGTTCGTGAAACAGGGTTACTGAACAGAGGGTTACCGAACATGATGAACGTTTTCCATTATGCTCGACTCATTGAGAAAGGAAGACCTCTGAAATCAACACCAGGCTTGTTCAAGCAGTTGACACCAACAAGCCTAATGCTTTCTAGAGAAAAGCTCCATGATCTGGCTGTTTGAAGATTTCGAGCTTAAGAACACCAGGTGTCAAGCATGGTAGGAGTAGCATCATGCTGTGGGATTGTTTCTTTGCTAAGTCAGACTAGTGTGTGCTGCACAAAGGAGACAAGAATAACAAAGAAATGCCTCCAAAATTGTCACCTTCTCCTTAATGTCAGCATGTCAGCTTCAGCAGGTTAAGACTTGTTCCAACAAAGCAATAATCCGAAACGCATCAAAGCTGCCTTTGGAACGAGTAGAGAAGAATACCCGTAGGCTCTGGAATGGGTTCCCGTGGCTCCCGTTCAAGTGCATTAGCCTCATTGAACATTTATGGACCGAACGAAAGAGGTTTGTGACGGAAGCTCTTCTTCCAATACCTCTGCAGACCACTGGGACGCTGAGGACGTTGTTACTACAAGAGTTGGGTCTGTTTACTCACATTTTATTTTATTTGTGTTTCTGCTCTCTCTGTGAAATGCTGATTTTTTTTTTTTATCTGTGAAAGATGATCTACACAAAATGAAGAGTTAAGTTTTGTCTTTATCTGCTGATATTTGATTTGCTTTTGTTCATTCACCAATATGGTTTTTACACAGCTCGCTGTTATGCACATTATAATTTTGCAAATTGCTTCCCTTATTGTTGTTTAACTTTGTGGTGCTAATAAAACTCCTTGAAATGTGTTTCCTTTCTCCACAGGACGGTAAAGAAGTCATCTTTAGGAGCAGCCTCTGATGAGTTAACTAATATAGAAGTTTTGGGATATTTCACTAATGTGTCAGAGTTGGTTTCAGTGCTGCTTTGTGGCATGTATGGCACTCACATTTCTGCACATTCTCCTCATACCTTTTGTTGCGATAGGTACCACTTAGCAGTTGTACCGGAATAACAATGTGCTGCTTGCAGTGAGCTATCAACAAGTATGCAGCACACCTCCCCCAACCTTCCCGCCGTCTTGCAGTATTGCAACAGAGCAGTGATAATGCAGGAATTTTACTTTGTACCAAGTAGAAGGCCAAGTCTGAATTACAATGCTGCATTGTGAATGGACAGATAAACCTGCAAACAGTTTAGAGAGCTATTGAAAATGTATTAGGCACTGTGTGTGTGTGTGTGTGTGTGTGTGTGTGTGTGCGCGTTTTGTTTCACAGACCCCAGCCTGCTTCATGCTGCTCCACAGGTATTCATTAAAGGCCACAAGTTAAGACCTGAAGAGAAGTTAGCGAAGGAAACGTGGATCATAGAACCACCTTTTTTTTTTTCTTTTCTGTTTGATTCTAGAAAAAGCAACCGGCAGCTGAGACGTGTGTAAACAGAATCCCCACCAGCACCTGCAGTCTCTGCACCTCTCGGTTTGCTCAACACAAATTCATACAAAACTTTTACTTCTCACAAATTGATTTTAAGATGTGTGAATTACGACAGCCTGTTTAATCGCTTCGGTTTGTTTTTAATTTGTTTTCCTATTTTTATTTTTTTTTTTGGGTCAGATTTAAGAAGCTTAGCTTCAGTCTTTGTGTTTGTATGTTGTCCAGTCAAAAGAAAGCAATTTCTCTGTAGGACAAAACTCACCTTACTGTTCTGTTTTTAACGTCTGTTAAACTGTGGTGAAACCCAAAGTTCAGGCATGTCCAACACCGATGCCACTGCTGTGAAGACACTGGTGTCCACCCACAACGTTCAGTTGAACCGCTAAATGTTATAAACGGTCTGAGTCAGATCACTGAATAAAACACGGTGGAGGTTGCATCATGCTATGGGTGATGCTTCCAAATAAAAGGCAGGACCTGAGGGGACGGGAGGACAGAAACTAACTATACAAACAGCTGAATTCATGTCGCATTTAAAAGGCCTGGTTGATCATTTGCATTACACTCAGCAGCCACGGCTTTGAGGTGGCTGACCGTTCTGGTTTTTATTCCTAAGGTCTTTGTGGTGTGATTGTGGAACTCTTTTACCATGAGGGTTTTATAGTTTACACAAGTGCCAAAGTGAAAAACCAAAAAAATAAAATTATGTTTATTTTTTTGTTGTTTTTGCACTTTTTCATCTATCCATCTATCTTCTGTACACCCTTGTCCCTAGTGGGGTCAGGAGGGCTGCTGGTGCTTATATCCAGCGAGACATTTTGGGCGAAATGCGGGATGCACCCTGGACAGGTCGCCAGTCCATCGCAGGCACTTTTTCATATTAAATACTAATATTTTTTATTAGTATTTAATATGAATCAGCAGCTGATATTGGCTGAATTTGTCAGAAGTGAAAGACAGACTTGCTCAGGTCATGTCCACAGCATGCGCTGCTTCTTTAGCTGCAGATAATGGACATACCTTATTTGACGGCTGCTGCTGCTGCTCACACAGCAGCAGCATTTATTTTTCTCCTAGAAGGTCTGTTTCTCCGAGGTTCTGGATTGAACCGGCTCAGCCTGCTGTCCTGTGCTGCTGTTTGATCTTGTTGTTGTTTTTGGACCAAAATTCCCCACTGAGACTTCAGGCAGGTACGGAATGACTGCTTTGATTCATATCTTTGGGTTTGTTTGTATTTGCGTGCTGCTTTTCACGAGCCTTGAAAACAATGAGCTCGTTCTCAGCCAGGCAGTGTGTGACCATAGTTGGACCACTCAAGCTGATGTTCTGGGATGTTTCAGTTTGGAGGTTACGGTTCATTTTGTAACATGTTCATGATTGGTTGGACTGAGTTTTGTTGTCACCTTCAGTTTGAGCTCGTTGTTCTGACTTGTTCATGCTCCCTCCCAGGTGTCATTCATCAATGCAATCACTTACCTGTTTCTGTTTCTACTCCAGTAATGATTTCCTGCCTGTAGTATTGTAATTTATGCAGCTGATTTTTGATATTTCAGTCTTTGGCACACCCACCTGTCTCCCAGGATTGTGCCTTGCTGAGGTCCTCTGCAGGTTCTGTAAGTCTGTTCTTGTCATTTCACATCGTTAAAAAAAAAACCTCACTCCCAAATCTTACCTTCCTGTTACCCCCCGCTCTCCCCACATCACCTCTCAACCCCCAAACAGGCCTGGATTTGGATCAACAGATGCATTAGTTTTGGACTTTCAGAGAATTTGTCAGGGCAGACCTAGGTAGCATCTCATCATGGTGCAGCTTCTTCCTCTGAGTGATTTGCTTTCCACGTCTTGTAAAGACGTTCTCTGTTAGGCTCCTGTCTGTGCTTTGCTTGGAGAAAAGCATCACCATCTCTGAAATGTAATTATTTCAACAGGGATCAAAGTAGAATGAGTTAAAAAAAATAAAAAGTTGAGAGAAAATACTCTCTTAAAAAGTTTACATTTCTCAGATTCGCAAACATAACTATTGATATTTAAAGAAGGGGGTCAGCTGAACAAGTTGTCATTATGGTTACTTTTGAAGTGGATTCAAAACCACAGACTATTTTTAAGTGTTGCTGCTGTAACATAAGTTATTGTTCTATAAAGCTTGTTGTGCTGGTATCAGAATGATGAACCTAAAGTCAGAACTAATGAAGCGGCAAGCTTTTATTTCCACTCTTCTCATTGGCAGCAGATTACCAGGCTCTGGTTCACTCGGTCCACCTCTCCCTATTAGGAATTCTAGCTACAATTGCTCATCCTTCAGTTATGATCTTGAACAGACAACACCCTGGTTAGTTTCTCTTGCCAACAGTCATCACATTGTACTTTTCTACTGGATGGACTAGGTAGTGACTCATTTAGTTTTGATATCGAAATTGCCAAGAATTTTGGACGGCTTCCTTGATCAACTGCTGAAACAAAAATGGCTAAATAAAATGTCCAACTTGTACATGATGGGTTTTCTTCATTACATGAGCTCAGATTTATTGCCTACATGTTAGATTCCACTGGACTGCACTGAGGATCACTTCATTATAGCCTTTAACATAATTCTAAATGGTCAGGTGGAGGTTCTGATATAAAACTGGGACTCTACACTCCATTCCCCCAGAGAATTGTGCAGTAAATGTTCTCAGAATTGAGTCGGCTCACATCTGACCCTGGGGAAAGCGATGCATGTTGAGCTGATGTTGTATACGGTTACAGAGATGGAGAAACGGTATGCTTCCAAGATAACCATCTTGGATTATGGACTGTATGGTTCAAGATGGGCAAAAAATTTTTTTTTAGATTTTTCTTTTCTTTTTCATGAAATCCTAACCCAGATCAGAATATTCTCCCTTCAGTCCTGATGTTTCAGCATCACTCGGCGTAGTTTGAAATGATCCAGATGTCCTAACTCATCCTCACATCAGTCAAGAAATGTACAAATTTTTTTCTACATTTATAATTGAAACATGTAACATTTTTCAACTCGTGAACCAAATGCATACTTTTATAAATGACATCTCTATGACGACTATGTCTGTTTAAAGTTTAGCACGGCACTGAATTGTTTACATGGCTTTAAGTGGTGTGAAGATTCCAGACTACATGCTTGAAGCCATCAAACAATGTCTCCTTTACTGTTGTGATAGATGCTGATCATTTCAATAGGAGGAACAGGCGTACAGGCTTTGCCACTCAGGTGTTATAATGTGATCATCTGAAATGAATGACACTGAAAGCACACTCAAAACAGCTTTTAGTTCTGTAGGGAAGAGACAGTAATTTAGTATAATGTATAATTTTTAAACCGTGAGAGATAAATTCTAAAGAGGAAGGATTTGGGAAATCTATGCGCCACTGTTTGTTCAATAAAAGCAGAAAAAAAAAAGAAACAGAAGAAACTCTGCACTGCTTGCTTTAAGACCGTGTATTTGTTCCCATCTGTAAACCTTGTTCTCTTTAAAAAGGAGTGGTATGTTTTTCTATCTCTTAGGCGCACTTTCTAGCTTAGGTTTCGGCCGCTTAAGAGACCAACCTAGAAGGTGTGTGTGTAGGAAAGTGTCCTTTTTGCAAATGAAAGAGGGCGCAAGAACAGGGCGGTCCTGATGCTGTCCGACCCGTTCCTCCAGATGATTACAGGCATTTAACAGGCCAGTTCCTCTCATCCTAACAAAGCAGCAGTGATACCTTGAAGAGTGGACATCTCTGGCAGCGCTACGAGGTGAGTCCCTAAAGTATGTTGCCTTTACTTAAGAGATGTTGATTAAATCAGGATGACAAGATTAAAAAAAAAAAAGTGTGCAATTATGTATAAAACTGGCCTGTAGTTTGGTTTAAATGGATGGAATTTATGGTAAATGCATTTATACTAAAAGCTTCTTCTTTTGTCATTTGGGTTAAATTGAGGCCTCACCTATTTTACAGCAGAGGTTTGGTGATTTGGAGGAATTGGAAAGATGTACTGTCTTCACTTGTAGCTCAAAACACGGATTTGGTCCACACACTCATTTAAGGTTTTCATTGTTGTTTTCATTTAGCAGTTTCTGGTTAAAATCCGACTCTTCAGCTAGCTTGTGTGCTGCGTTGCATCTTGGATTATGCTTTCATTTGTTTTGCTGTCGGGGTAACTAGTGACAGGAAACATGACTCTGCAGATCAGACTCACACCCAGTGGCTTTCTTCAAGTCACAGTTGTTTTAGAAGACTTCCCCATTAACCACAGTGGCTTTATCATTATATATATATTTTTCTTTTTTTTTTCTTTTAGGTGTTTTGTGGATTTAGTGAATTCTTTTTCCTAATTTCTTGCAACTTCTGGTGGTTTGAAATTATAAGAAGTATAGGCTCTGGTAAATCCTACTCTATTTGGACATTTCATTGGAAATGAATGATTCCAATGCAGCTGAGAAGAAAACAAAAATCTCTAAAGCTGTAGTGATTATAACCATAGCTAATTTCTTCATGGCTTTTATATTCCATTCAGTTTATTTCAGTGTAGATTAATGTTAGTCAAAGGAAAGTTTTTTGTTTTTTACTGTTTGAGATCTATGAATCAGCCTTGAGTTTATTTTATTTTTTCATGTTTGAAATTTCTTTTGCAATCTAGCATGGCTACATTTGAGGCCTGGGCTGTTGTTGTTAATGCACCTTTGCACAGAACCTGTGTTTACGTGTGAAAACACTGAGGCGTGGTTGGCAGGAGGGCTGCTTGTGTGTGTCAGCCAGAATACATCCGAACCGACAGGTTTGGATGGACACATTCCCTTCACCAAACCAGGCAGAGTGTTTGGATTCCTGAAGCGTGAGACAGCCTGATTGTGGGTGTTTCTCTGTCAGGCAAATTTTATAGCTTCTTAAAAAAATAAAAAAAAAAACCACAAAAAAATTAACTTAAGCAGGATGCAGTTACCTGAAATATCTGCAACTTGCTGGATTTTTACTTTGTTTTTGGATCCATTGACTTCAGAATCTCTATCAACTTATTTTCATTTTAAAGGTACAGTTTGCACTGTTTGCATCAACCTTCATCAGTCACTGCTAGCGGGTTCAAGCTTTTCATAATTTCCATTTAACATGAAAGAAGTTATAGCTCTAATTAAATTACTAAACCAATACATAGCTACTCCTGCTCATTTTCAGCAGAGCTTCACACAGAAGCTCAGCAATTTTGGAATATAAAACCAGATTAGAAACTATGTTTTATAATCTTAGTAGGATGCTCAGATTTAAATATCGACTAGAATAGATTTGATTTCATCTTTTGTTGTTGTGCTTCTATATCAGAGTTTATCCAACAAAGGTTTTTCTGTGCTTTCTTTTAGGGTGAGATTTCTTTGATTCTACTACATTTTGTCGTTCATTCCGTGACATGAGGGCATAAATACAAAAAAATGGTAAGTAAAGAAATATATAGTAATAATAAAGATGTGGCTATAAACCCGCCTCACTTTTTTCTTTTTTCCTTGCTGTTCACAGAGCGGGGAAAGCAAGAGTGCAAGCATTTCAGGAAGCCTGGCTCTGGATGGCTCCAGGGAAGGACTCTCCATTAAAGGGAATGCAGATAACAGTATCGCTGCAAAAAGTGACAAAAAACCAGGTAAGCTACAGACCTGCAAACTAAAAGATAAATATTCTGTACAGTGTGTGTGTTTTACAAACTTAAAGCTGTATCTCCAATCAGTTTCTTTACTCGTTGTTCCAGAGGAGGATATTGTTGGAGCCACGATAAATCTAAGCAACCTTGACGAAAGTGATGTGCGTACCATCCTGGAGACCCTAAAGCCATATGAACACAATATGAAGGTTCTGACGAAAAAGGACCTGAGTGCTGGTGTTGGGCTTGACTCGTTTGGATTGGGTCTCAAAAACTCTACAGAGGTAAATATTATTGTTTAGGAGCAAAAGCAACCAAATTGATTCAGTTCTATCACCAAAAATAAAACTGAAATCAAAATCATTCTTTAGCACAGGTAGTACTGTAGTGTGTGGAGCCAATGTGTGACTAATAGTAAAGCAAAGTTGAGATTTACTTTTTTTTTGGCAAGTCATGTCTTAATCTATGTTTTTTTTTAATTGCCATTTTATAGGGGCTGTTAAAGTCAGATCTTTCACTGGATTCATCTGCTGACCTGCCAACGATTTCCTTCAACGGCCTTAGTGGAGGGCTAAAAGCTGAACATGGAGTGGATGGTAAAATCACTGGCCCCACTATCAACGGAGACCTCACCAAACTCAGCCTTAATAAGCCATCAGCCGATGCTGGTGCTGCAGTCACAATGCCGTCTATAGGACTACCAGGATCAGATATAAAAGCAGATATAGACGGCTCGCTTAAAACACCTGATGTCAGTGTGTCAGCTCCACAAGTCAAGATGCCAAATGCATCCTTGAAAGTTGATAAACCAGATTTGAAATCAGGTGAATACCAGGCCCCAAACATCAAATTGCCAAAACTCAAACTACCAAAACCAGAAATGGATGTTTCTGGTGACATGGATCTTCCATCTGTAAGTGGAAAGGTAGATGCACCAAATCTCAACTTATCAACTCCAAAGTCAAGTTTTAGTGGAGGGCTAAATGCTGAACATGGAGTGGATGGTAAAATAACTGGCCCCACTATCAACGGAGACCTCCCCAAACTCAGCCTTAATAAGCCATCGGCCGATGCTGATGCTGCAGTCACAATGCCGTCTATAGGACTACCAGGATCAGAAATAAAAGCAGATATAGACGGCTCGCTTAAAACGCCTGATGTCAGTGTGTCAGCTCCACAAGTCAAGATACCAAATGCATCCTTGAAAGTTGATAAACCAAATTTGAAATCAGGTGAATACCAGGCCCCAAAGTTCAAAATGCCAAACTTCAAATTGCCAAAAACTGAACCATCAAAAACAGAAATGGATGTTTCTGGTGATGTGGGTCTTCCATCTGTAAGTGGAAAGGTAGACGCACCAAATCTCAATTTATCGACTCCAAAGTCACATTTTAATAAGCCAAACTTGGAATTCAATGAGCCAAAAGTAAATTTGAATGACCCTAATCTAAAATTAGAAGCCCCCAATGCTGATATTGAGGCACCTTCAGGCAAAATCAAATGGCCACATTTCAAATTGAAAAGTGCCAAAGTTAAAGGACCAGATACTGACCTAGATGCTGAAATGTCAGTGCCTGATGCCAATGTGCCCACGGCAAAGGTTGATGGGGATTTAGATGTTGATATCAACTTTCCCAAAGCAGACATCAAAGGCCCTGAGGTAGATGTTGATTCCCCGTCTGGTAAAATCAACTGGCCCCACTTGAAGTGGAAGAAACCAAAATTTCATGGCTCAAAGGATAATTTGGATATAGATGCAAATATTGATCCTCCAGACGTTGACCTTTCTCTTCCAAAGGTGAAGGGGGGGCTGGATCCCCCAGATGTTGATATGAACCTGCCAAAGGCAGATATTAAAGGCCCAGACTTTGATGTAGAATCTACATCTGGTAAAATCAACTGGCCCCACTTGAAGTGGAAGAAACCAAAATTTCATGGCTCAAAGGATAATTTGGATATAGATGCAAATATTGATCCTCCAGACGTTGACCTTTCTCTTCCAAAGGTGAAGGGGGGGCTGGATCCCCCAGATGTTGATATGAACCTGCCAAAGGCAGATATTAAAGGCCCAGACTTTGATGTAGAATCTACATCTGGTGAAATCAACTGGCCTCATTTGAAATGGAAGAAACGTAAAGCTCGAGGCTTGGCAATAGATGGAGATTTAAATACACCGGATGTAAATCTCGTATCTCCAAAAATTGAGGGTGATATTAATGTTCCCAAAGCTGAACTGAATCTCCCCAAAGCTGATCTCACAGCTCCAGATGTTGATCCTCCCTCAGGAAAAGTTAATTGGCCTCATCTGAAATGGAAAAAATCTAAAGTTCATGGCCCAAAAGCTGAAGTGGACGCAGATTGGAAGGCACCAGATGTTAATTTCTCAACTCCAAAGATTGATGGTAAAATTAACTCACCAGACGTTGATCTGAATTTACCTAAAGCTGAGGTTGACATTGAGAAACCAGAGATGGACATTGATTCTCCATCTGGAAAGATCAAATGGCCCACCTTTAAAAAGCCAAAGTGGGCAATTTCTAAACCGAAGGTAAATGGTCCTGATGTTGATTTAGATGCTGATCTCTCTAATCCTGATATTGATCTCTCAGCTCCCAAGATTGATGGTAAAATACACACACCAGACCTCAATCTAAAGGCACCGAAAACACAACTGCAAAGCCAAAAGTTAGATCTCAATGCCAAGATGCCAAACGCTGAACTGGAAGCGCCTGATGTCACAATAAAATCTCCAAATTTGGAGACCAACCCACTAAAACTAGCCCTTGAAGCACCTGATGGACAAATAAAAACACCAGATTTAGAGTTAGATTCACGTCTTGGAGACTTCAAAATGCCTCATTTCAATGTCCCAGCACTTGATCTTTCAAGTCCAAATGCAGGAATTGAGGCACCCAAAGTTAACTTGAGCAGTCCTACAGCTGATGCCAGCATTTCTGTTCCTGCAGTGGAACTGAATGGACCAAAGGTGGAAGGACCCAAAGTTGACATTAACGCTCCAGATGTAGATGCCAATGTTGAGAAGTCCAGATTGCCACATTTCAAAATACCAAAGTTCAGCTTTTTAGGGTCGAAGCTGAAAACTGGAGAGATCAATGCCAGTGCAAGCCATGATAATTATGATGATGACAATGATGATGACGATGGTTCAGATATTGAAACTGATATTCCTATATTCAGATTACATTCACTACCCAAATCAACCATTGATGCCTTTGGTGATTTTTCTGATCCATTTGGCTTATCAAAACGTGACAATGAAGAACAGGACTTTGTTGTAAGAAAAGGGATAAGGCTACCAGTAAGTAATACAGCAACAGCAGCGGGCAAAATTGATGTTATGCAGATATTGAAATTGTCAAAGGAAAAACCCTCCAGTGTCTTACAAACGGAAGATGCTAATCCGAGACTTGCTGCTCCTAGTCTAGACGTCAGTGCCTCTACAGAAGCAGAAGATTCCTCTCTAGGTACTTTAAAAATAGAAAAGCCCAGGTCTGTACAGGGTTCAGCAGATGAAAATCAGAGACTATCCCAGGGTCTTGCCAATATGCTTTGTCTTGGCTCTGATGATTCAGATGCTGTCTGACTCTTAAAAACTAGGACTTAAATCTGAAATGCTGTCTGTACATACCTGTACTTAAATCAAATTCACATCTGTTTGTATTATGGTAATAGAATCAATTTTTTTTAATAAGCTAAGTCGATATTCCTGTTATTTATGCAAGCTTTTTTCTAAACTTTTTCATTTGAATACATTTTACCTAAACTGCAAACTGTAAACTGTGTGTTATCAAAGTAAACAGAACTCTGAGTACTGTTTTACAATTTAACATTTTAAGATCAATTTGTGAATGTAATTGTTGCTTAATAAATCACTGAAACATCCTCAAGTCTGATTCCTTTGTTTTAGGAGAACCAGATGGTTTATTTTCAAAGAGCTATAATGGATAGATAGAGTACTTGCAGTTTAATTTTGTTTCTAAACATCTCAGCTGTTAAAAATTAGTATGTTGATGTGAATTTCATTGAAATATAAACTTATAATCATTTAATGAGATTAAAAACCTTGCTGAGTTGTACAATCTCTTTTTCAAAAGGGACTTGGCAAATTAAAAGCTAGACTTTATTACAAAGTACCAACTTTATTTGCCAAAGCTCATTATTTGCCAAAGTTACTTGGGGGAGAACCAAATATTTTAGCTGTCTGAAATAATCTGTTCCCCCTCCATAACATGGGAACAAATTAATTTACCAGCAAGTCTTTAACTGTGTTTAATCCTCTCTTCATCAACAACAAATCCTGTGAATTTGGTAACATTTGCTGTTTATTTGCTAAAGTTACTTGGGTAAGTAACTTTACCTTCAAAGAGCAGGGTTGGCCCAAGCCTCCATGGGGCCCTAAGCGAAATTCGGTTTTGGGGCCCTCTAGTTTTACTAACAATGTGGACTGGCTGCAATCAGCAGTCCGATCATTAGATCATTCACACACCTCCTATAAACTTATTGCATGTCAGGCAGTGCTGTTTACATTATTTACATGTATGTATGTGTAGGAAACATTTATTGGCCAACTGATTTATTGACCAGTTGATTTCTGGGCACCAATTTCCTTAATTTTGAGGGATTGTGATTGGCCGATACTTACATCTGAAGCCCATCTTATCCCCTAATCTTATCTTCGTCAGCAAAGGTTTATAAATCAGCCTCTGTCCTCTTCTGCTCTGCAGTGAGAGGTTTGACTGACAGACCGGCCCACCAAGTCAGGTCTGCACGTTTTCAGTTAACAATATTCACCTCACTGTTGCCAACTTAGTGACTTTCTTGCTACATTTAGCGAAAAAAAAAATTATATCAGCCAAAATCAAAATCGGCAGGTCAGGCTTTTTAAAGATTGGTAACTTGGGATCAGCCAGAAAACTGCAATCGGTGCAGCCCTACACACATATTCATGACATTCTTTGATTAAATAAATTTCTCTTAAGCGTAACTCCAATAGCTAAAAATTTAATTTATACCAGGTGAGTCTTTCTCCCCTGGAATGCAGACTGGGACCAGTACCATGTTGATTCTGAGCCTTTAACAGAAGTTTCACATAACTTAGAAGTTGATGTAAAAATAATGTTTGTTTTAGCCACAAAATGATTATGCTCAGCAGCAAACAACATATTCCCCAACTAGAGCATAGAGTAGCTAATCGATGTAGCAGCTATGTAGCCTGACATAAAAACATTTTGCTAGATAATGTCAAACATTGAGAAGTTTTAATTATTGTTATCAAATGTTATCAAACACGGCATTTTGAAGCCAAAAATACCTCAGAAATATACAGAGTCAACCATGAGAATCAACTCATTTAAAGTTAAAACTCAGTTTCACACAAATACAAAGACCCTAGCATAAATGTTTGGCTGTTGAACTGGACCGTTCCAGGTCGCTATCAAGCTAATTTTCTATTGGCAGCTTTACAAATCTTTTAAATTGCATTACATTACCAAGGCACCTTTATCTTGGCTTTTATTCTATTCTTCCTCTTTCTTTTCTCCTTCCCAAAACAATGTTTTTGAGACATTGTTTTGCTTACTTAACTTCTGACCGGAGCTTTGGACGTTTGGATGGTCTGCATGTTGCACGACAGCTCATATTACCGGCAAAATGTGCGGTACCTACCGCGGCCACCAGGGGCCCCCAAAGAGCAATTTATTTTTGTTTCTTATTATCAATAAAATAATTTCTACATACATGATCAAATATTATTGTAAAAACAAATAATTTCATAGTGAAATTATGTGTCTTTGATACTATGACAGAAATTATTACTAAAAAAAAAAAAAAAATCAGCTCCACTGAGGGGGCCCTTTAGTGGCCCTGGGGCCCTAAGTGGCTGCTTAATTTGCTTATGCCTGGGCCCTTCCAAAGAGAGTTGAACAGGGGAATAGATTATTTCAGGCACCTGAAATATTTGGTTCCCCCCTTCATAATTTTGGCAAATAAAGAACAAATAATACCAAATTCACAGGATTTATTGTTGGTGATGAGAGGATTAGACATGCTGGTAAATTAATTTGTTCCCATGTTATGGAGGGGGAACAGATTATTTCAGGCAGTTGAAATATTTGGTTTCCTCCTCAGAACTTTGGGAAATAAAGAGCAAGTGTTACCAATTCTACAAAACGATGGCCAAACACAGATTAGCCAACCCATGAAATGTAGACTCAATAATTGCTTTGTGCCATAATGAAAGAGTCATGTGTTGAGCCAGACCATTGTGCCACTAAACATCACATTTGACTTCCACATTAATGGCCAGGAAATATTAGAGATTCTTAAAAATGTGTCATAATTCTCCTGTTTGCGAGGTCTTCCAGCAGTGCCACTGCATCCATTGTGCAGCATTCACACAAGTGTCACCTCTGTATTTAAATGTTTACAGTGATGAGTCAGCACATCAGCATATTCTCCCACCATCAAGTTTGTTTTTTGTAGATCACAATCTTGGTATGGAAAGTGTCGTACGCCTGTACGACACTTTCGTACAGGCGAAATTGACAGCACACATTTATAAATGTGTCAATAGCACATTTTGTGCTGTCGACATATTTATAAATGTGTCGTAAGCTTTATGCCAGTTAGATCTGCATTTACCTGAATTGCTCACATGAAACAATGTCAAGCTGAATTCAAACATGACAGATACTAGGGGCTCTAGGGGCTAAGGGCTCTTGCATAAAGGAATATGCAGCTTTAATACAAAAAGTTGGGAGTAGAGACAAATATTGAAAAAGTGCAACACTAAAAATAATTCTGATGCATAGAACTGTGAGCACGCATGTGACTGCACATCAAATTTGTAACAAATTTGTACATCCCAATTTGCAAGAATTAGAGAGCTCTGTAATGCTGGGGTCACAGAGTTCCAGGATCATTGCCTTGGGGAATCTGAAGTGGCTAATAAGCCAGTCATCGTCACATGGCAGCCTTTCTGAGCACAGGCTCCTTCTGACCCCTTCCACTGGTGATGTCCTCCAGCAGTGCAAAAGCTGCCATTATTCCACAATTATATGCATCTTTGCACAGCTGTTAATGGGCTTTTGTGATCTGTCCACCTTAAGAACAATCATACCTGACTTGTGTGGAGTACTGACCTGATGCCGTTTTGCTTTTCAGTGAGATCATTTACATTCATTTCATATGCAACAGCGCACATTTACATGTAAATACGTCTAAACGTAGACGTATTTACATGTAGTAATGTATTTACATCTACATGTGACAAAAATTGAGGAAATTTGCTGTTTAGATCCAATTTATGTTTTCACATCTTTTTTTTAGGTGTTGAATTATTGTATTAGGCTAAATGTGGTTCAGTTCATCAATTGGGTTTAAACAATAAAAAGTTAAAATCATGAAAAGCATTGGATTCAATGCTACTTAAATTAAATAACAGTGGACTCGGATATTATTGTCCAAAGAAAAGGTTTGCGTACCTGTCGCACATTTGTCCAGCAGGTCAAAAGTTTATTCACATCTATATGTGAATAAATGTTCATGCAACATTCATTTTCATACAAGGCAACTTGTGCAAGAAACGTTGCATATGAAACGTTTAAACATGAGGCTCCTGACTCTCAAATGGCTACCTGCAGCATGCAGTCAAACCAAACGTCATACATTATAGATATAAAATACA
The DNA here is from genome assembly GCF_001443285.1 of Poecilia latipinna. Lineage (NCBI taxonomy): Eukaryota > Metazoa > Chordata > Actinopteri > Cyprinodontiformes > Poeciliidae > Poecilia > Poecilia latipinna. The sequence continues at coordinate 68,668 of NW_015113611.1, read as the reverse complement.
AGTAAGTTTAGGGAGGGGATTTTCCCCAACAGCTTGGACATTAGGTTGTTGAAATAGCAAAACGACTCCAAAGTGATTTAAACATGTTTTATTCTCAAATATGGGCACAATGTCATTTAAAACATATTAAACATGAACACTGACCATTTTCAAGTGGCTATGTTCTATATTCTATATTCTGTGTATTCAGACATTGGCTCTGCCTGTGTGTACTTCATTCACTGGAAAAAAAAATCCAACCAAATCTCCAGTCAGTTCTTAACTTTTCACTTTTTTAATGTTTGGAACATAACATCGAATTAATTTCAGAAATCTGTCTTGATTGAAGCTACTGAAAAGTACGGAACTGTGATTTTAAAATTCAAATAAGTATGGAGCTGTGACTTTTGTGCAGCTATACCCTATTAAAGTTAGTTTTACAACATGAGGAGGAGAGGTTTATCAAAGCAAGCAACGGGAAAGTATCAGGTATTTCCTGGTCTGGGAACAAGTATGTCAAACAGCCGGCAGTTTACACTCAGTCCTAACAGGAATTCAACATCAACCATTTATGTAAAAAGTATTATTTTAGGGGTCTGAGAGGAAGGTTCAGAGAAAATCCATGCATTCACAAAGAGAGAATGGGCTGCACAGCTGAGGTTTTTTTATTATAGAACATGTTGCTGTGAGGTGACGATGCGAACCACTACAACAACCAAACACCAGTGTTAAATCTGTGAAAAGACTGTTTTGTACTTCTCCAAGCCTTGTTTCACTGATGGCTAGCAGCAGTCCTTTTTGCCCACAGTATCACCAACGGCTGCGGCTCTTTGAAGATACTTGGATGCCATTAGTAACGGCAACATTTAGTTTCTCTTTGGGACACAAACAGTATTTTTGAAATTAAGTGAATTGGCTGCGTTATGGTTAAAGCAAGTGCTGTGATACAAATCAAGTGAACACAACATCTCATTTATTGTTGTCTTCAACTACACAACAGCACTTTTGAGGAGATGCATCATGTGTTTGTTCTGACTTTATATTGGAAGAGATGTGAACCGTCAGACAGCTCTACAAAAGCACTGACATCACAGGTGGAGAGCTGAAGGATATGAATCATTCTGTTACCTATACATCTGTGTTCCACGTTTCAGTCACGTATTTATTGTAATCAGCGTTACTGACCAGAAGACTGACACTCTTCTTCCTTTTTCTGTTCATTACCTGTTTTCTTTTCAAAGGTTCGTTTTCTAAGTATTTGCCTAAACAAAAAAAACAAAAGCAAAACACACCTGTAGCTTGGATCCAAAAAATATAAAAGAGAAGAAATCCAAAACATGTACACCCTGGGAGAGGAAACAAACAGATAAATATATATTCTTCAACTTATTAGTGAGTCTGCTGCCAACGTGACGGCCAGTCCTTTTCTATCCAGCTTTGCAGCAGCCGCAGCACGTCGATGCGCTGATAGATGCGGCACAGTTCGGTGAGCTCGGTGACCGTCTTCTGGTTGTAGCGCAACAGGAACTCCTGGGTGGGGCTGTGAGACAAGGAGCCCTGGGTCCGATGCTCCAGCAGGGTGAGTTCGTCATAGCTCATTCCCCAGCGGCTCGCAAAGTTCTTCCAGTTTTTGATGGTGCAGTGGTTTGGGTCCAGCTTCAGCCGCAGCGAGTCCAGTAGGTCTTTGTCGTTCATGAGGTCGCTGATCTTGGGTGGGGGCGCCGGGCAGCAGCATTTTTCACAAGGGCTGGCGAGAATCTGCAGTTGTTTGGGACAGTCTGAGCACAAAAGGGAAAAAAAGAGGAGCTAACTTCAGAGACTATGTGGAACCCAGCCTGTCTCCAACATCACACTAACTAATATAGGAATCATTTCATTCATCATTACTGCCAAAAAAATGAGTCATAAGAGAAAAAACCCCAACAAAATTTCCTGGTCCTCTTTAGATCATTTAAGTACAACTTCAGAAAATCAGCAAGACATATTTAAATTGTAGTTTTAAATTCATTCACTAAAATCAGTTCAAGCAGCCAGTTTCCATTGGCATTACTGTAAGGAGCAGCAGCTGCAAATAAATGATTACTAATAATGGGGATGCCTCCACAAAAGTAGATGCTTATCTTAAAGTCTGATGTATTTTCCTCTGGATTGCATTAAAATAACAGAAACAAGAAAACATTTCTTGTGAGTGTACGAACTGCTCAACACTGCCAGGTTGCTGCAGCTGTTTCGAGTCTAATGGCAGAGTAGCAGCTTCTTGTGACAGGAAAACTTTATCCAGGGTCATCGGTGGCCATGCTAACTAGCCTGAGGTATCACGGCAGGCTCTGGTGTGGTGAAGGAGGGGGAGGCTGTGAGCAGCATGTACATGAGCATGATTGACAGCGCTAAGACCCTCGTCCTGGCTCTGATTGGTTGTTTCTGACCGAGGTGTGCAGTAGGGGAAAAGAGGAGCTTTTGTGAAAGTTAGCTACTGGTTTAAATGTCAAAACAATTTATTTATTACGGCTAATTGATTAAATATGTCATTAAATCATAGAAAATACAAATTTATAATAGATAATGGAGGGTTTCCATTCGTTTTTCTGTGTGCTCGTTGGAGAGATTTTAGAATAAACTGAGAGATTAACATCCAGATTATGGAAGTTGTCATTCCAGGTAGCATTTTGAAATAAACACTTGAGACAAAAATTGCAGTTTTCATGCTTAAATGATTCTGCAATAATTACATATGGCACATGATGTTTTGTGTGTGTCAAACAGAGCACGTTGCTCTCAGACTGTAGGTACACTGGTGATTCCAAGAGGTTCTAAAAGTAGAATGGGAAACAGATCCTTTAGTTGTTAGGGTCCGACTTAACTCTCTCCTGCTATGGATGAATTAGTTGATCCTTTCTTTCAGTGTTTAAGTGTCTATCTTACAGTCACTGGTTGAGGTCTTACTAACTTCCTGTGCTCTCTTTCAAAGTGTAGACTGCAAAACCCACACACAGTTTATCTGTGTTTCTGTGTTTCTCTTCCACATGAAGCCTCTGATGGAGCTACTGTTATCGTTAACTTTTTACTTCACTTTACTTTTCCAACCCTAAAAACTGTTAAGCTTTTTAGCCGGTGTGGATACCGAACCAAACTTGACAGTATGATGTAATAACTAGGGTCAATATGAAGCGGTGTAAGACTGATATTTTGTGTAAAGTGGCTTAAAATGACATGTGAATTGGTGCGAAAAAAACAAACTGAACTGAATTGAACAAACTGTACCTGGTGAAGTAGATGTTGGGCAAGTGCAGTCCTCCACATCTTCAACTGGCTACAAGCACAGAATATACAGGTTACATTTATTCATATAGTCATTTCTACCTATGCAGGGATCTTACACACCTGGCAAGAACAAAAGGTGGAAATAATTATATAAAAGAAACAAAAAGCTGAATTCACTTCTCCCTGAAAAAGAGGTAGTTATTTTGGATAATAACATGATTTGTACAAGATAATTACAGGGTGATAATTATCTCTTTGAATCCATTAAGAGAAATCCTGCACTAGTGTGTTCAGCAGATATTACCAGCCGTTTCATCCAATTCTAAATTAACCCATTTCAACTAATGTAATATTATATATATATATATATATATATATATATATATATATAGTGTATAAATCACTTATTGTTGTCAAATATTTGTATTTAACTGTCATTTCACAGAAATCAGTTCTTTTTTTTGTTGATTGATTTGAAAAAGCCACAAAAATCATAAAACATCCAGGGGACTGTATACATTTAATAGGAACTGTACATATGATGCATCTTAATGTAAAACATGATTTGTGTGAAACAGTGTTGACAAGATTTTATCTGATGTGAATGACGTGTAACACCACAACGCCGACGCCTCCTCCACTTTGAAAGTTGCCTGAATGACGTTTCTTCCTCTGCTCCTATACATTGTTCTTTTTAGATGGCGCTATCTGACAGGGGGACTAATCACAAAGCCTTTTAGCATTATTTAGGTGCACGTAAACAGTTATTTAAAACTATTATCTATAATCCCTCATGATGAAAAATCAGAAATCAAAAATGCAGAGTCTTAGGATAAATTAAGTGTGGTTACGTCTAAGTGACAACATTCAGAGCTGTACATCTATTGTTTCATGTTTCATGTTACAGACGCTACCTGGATGCTCCTACAGTGAAACGTGTTAAAACAGAAACCCAGCAGTGCATTTTTAGCACATCAAGGTTCTGCTTCCATGTCCCCGGGGTCGATATTTCATCAATACACATTTGTGAACGGTCAGATTTTCTTCCCCACTTTCAGCTGATGACTTCTTCTTCTTCTTCTTCTTCTAAAAGCGTCTTACCATCAAAGCTCCCTTTGAGAAAGTTGCATACCACAGGCTGATGGAAGCCGTCTTTCTATCCTCAGAGCGGCTGCTCTGTTATTAGAGGAGCTTGCAGCTGCGCAGCGAAACAAAACCACAACCTGTTTGCTCACAGCACAGATTAAAGAGGAATTAAACGCTGCGCATCGTTCTCAGACCTAAAGAGGAAGGTGTGGTAGGAGTGTTCTTTAGGGGGTGGGGGGGGGGGAACTAAACACCAACAATCCGAACTTGTCTAAATATTGACGGTTCAACGTGATAAAAAAAGATGGTCACGCTTGTAGATTCCTTGGTTCAAAACCACAGTCAGATGTTCTCATTATGAAGTAAATAAGAATATCACAACAGCAAAATACACTTATATGCATATAAATGAGAAAGATAGTTTTCATTTAAACTGCATGTGTCAAACTCGAGGCTTGTGGGCCAAATCTGGCCCGCCGTAGCTTTTTATGTGGCCCTCTAGATCCTAGACTAAACACTAAGTGTGCTTAAATATTATTTTAATCAGTCAAATTAATGCAGTTTTTATCCGTTTACTGCCAAATTATGTCAGTTTTTCCAGTTTCTTGAGAATTATTGTGGACGTTCACACAAAATCAACAAATCTCTGCACTTTTTTGCATTAATACATAATTAGGAGTTTATTGCAGATTTTTCTCAAAAATTGAAAAAAAAAAAAAATTACTTGTATTTTACTGTCGTTTTTATCTTTAAAAATACACTACAAACAATAACTCATCAAATAATTTGGTTAATAAAATCATGCAAGTTTGAATGAAGCATGTTAGTTTGTGAATCTAATGATAAAAATGGTTCAGTTCAAGCAGCATTAACTACTGGCTCTTAGCAACATGTCCAGCCTTAACATTGTGATTACAATTGTTCTGAAGATGATGATGGTTCTGTTGTTCTCATTCATCCTGTGTGTGGTCCAGCAGAGAACAGTAAAGCTAACCTGTGGGTTCTATACCAGGTCCAGAGTGACGTTTCTACAGTGACAGTTTGAGCTGCCATGTCATCTGCTGGTTCTGGTCCACTTTTATGAAGTCTAGTCGACTCAGCAGATCGTCCAGCACATTTTAGAGAATTTCATGCTTCCCTCTGCTGACAAACTTGATTTTCCAGCAGAACTTGGTTCCGACCCAAACTCCGAAAGAGCAGCAGCTGCTGCAGTGACCATGGTGGAACTGAGCCTGATTGGCAAAGCAAGCTCCCCTGACCTTTAAACCCGTCAGAGCTCTGAAATGAACCTTCTTTTCAGAAGATTAACATTTCTTTTTGAAATATTCTTTTTTTTTTATTGATCTTATGTAATAGTCAAAATCTCTGAGACTGTGAAATTTGGATTTTCGTTATGCATAAGCCATTATCCTCAAAATTACAAAAATATTTTTACTCCATGTGTAATGAGTCTATACGAGTTAAATTTTATGAAATGAGTGACAGAAAATATTAAATCTTTTTCACAATATTCCACTATTTTAGCTGAAAAAAAAAAAATCCCAGCACCATGATTTTCCCACCTTCATCTTCACCATTAGTGATTTTGGGATAAGAATGACCTTCTGACCTCTGAACATGGGTTCAGACTAAGACCTCCCAGCATTTGACAGGCTGGTTGATTGTGTTTCGTTGTGGTTAAGTGATCATACTGACACTGCATGGTGCTTTATATAGATTTTTATTTTTGCTAAGCCAGCTAGTCGAACAGCACTGAGAACTCTCTCAACATGAACAAGGCACCGCTGCACTTTTTAATCTCACGGCCGAAGCAAAGTTTTTTCTTGCACCCTCTCAAACTTAGAACTTAAAACAGCACTCAGTTTGCTGGTTATATGATTCCTGAAATTCCTTTCATGACAACCTTTTTTCTAGTACAACAGCAGTTTTGCACATTTTTTCCTTGGGACATTCGGTTAGTTCTTCTTTTCCTGTATCTGTCCTTATGCCTTTTGAATAATTGAGGTTTTTTACAATGTGCTCTTTTTGCGTGCCAAACCCCAGTGCAAATTGACTGTAACCTAAAGATAATATTTCAAATGGTAACATGATGCTGTCCTAGCAAATTAAGGCAAATACAGCTTGGAAAAAGAACACCATGGTCCAACTGACCTGTCTGATCTTGTCTTGAGAGGAGGGGTGCAGGTACCCAGAGGCCATGGAGCTAAGATGTAGTGTCACAGCATCTGCCAGGCAAATATTACAGGATACACAGGATTAGATGTTTTCCTCGTATTAGAAGAGAGACATGTAAACCGTGGCCACTTCTAAAACTGTCTAACAACAGAGAATGTTTTTACTTTACCTTCGAGGCTCTATTTAGAATCTCTTTTTCAGTTTGTAATTTCTATTCTGGCAGATTGTGGATCTTAAATAGCATCTCACATACATGTTTTGATTGATTGATTGGGAGACAAAAATTTAGGCTTAAGAGAATTTTATCTGGAACCTTTTGGCAGAGATTTTTTTACCACCAATATCAAACCACCCAGCATTAAATGTCAAGTCTCATTCTTCTAATGTCTGAGTTTTATTTACCCTAATAGATCCTGCACATAAGCTTTAGCTCAAGTGGGGTTCTGTGAGCTTCTCAAGAACAGTCAGTATCTTACAGAAGAGCTTCTGTGGGTATTACTGTTGGTTTTTGACTTTGCAATAACAGTGTCAAGGTCAAAAAATGGTAATTTTTTGCAAATCTTGTCTGCATTGAGGCTCTGCCCACATGGGAATGATTTTGTTTTTTTAAAGATAGGTTGTCATTTTCAGAATCATTTGTGTCCACATGGAATGATTTTCAGAAATGTTTTGAGAATCCCTAATGTGGAGCTGCAGCATCTCCATGTGACATGATCAGCTCCTGCTGTTGTTATGCATGACACGTTTGAGGCTGTGGGTCCAGCTGGGGGACTGGGCTAATACGTTTATGCAAAAGATAGATTTTCATTACATGCATGAACACGAGGGTGAAATGTTCACTCTTGAACCCATTTTTTTTTCCTTTCCGTTTTGAACAAAGAAATGGACAAAAAAAAAAAAACATCATACAGAGGAAGGGTTGAATCAGTTAAAAATGTTGAGATGAGGGTAGTAAGAGGGTGAAAGCAAATGTAGAACATTTTTCCATTATAAAATACAATGTCTGCACCTTTGCAAATGCAACATGAAACTTTTGAGTTGTTTTAACTTTGAGAAGCAATAAAACCTTAACACCCTCCATGTGAAATGTCATCTAATTCTCCAAACAGGGAACACTCTGGCCGTTGGTTATTGTAGGGAACCCACTTTGGATTTGCAGAACATACACTTCATCTCTAAATGTGTCTATGACTGACAGACGGGATTTTGGAGGTAGGCGGACACGAGGGCTCTTTTTTTTCTTCTTTTTTAAACTTTTTTTTTTTTTTACATTCTGCCATGTTGATTGAAAGTGTAGCATCTGCTTTATATTCACTTCTCAAATATGTAGAAAGACAAATAAATTGTTAATAAACATTATTTTTAATGATGTGGGGAAAAAAATCATTTAACTGAGAATTAGATGGCCCTCATCTAGAGGTCAGCTGGATTTACTAAGTAGGCTTTTTGGTGCAACAAATTTTACTGCCAACTACCCATTTCCAAAACTTTTTTTTTTTTTTGCTTTGTAACTCCTTACAGTCAGATTTAATACATTAGATTATGTAATCATTTGAGGCCCTTTTGTTGGATTAAATGGACCTTTTGAAAATAACATTTAAGGAGGTATTAAACATATGCTTCCTTAAGTCCACATGTCTGTTTTTAAAAATCGATTTTTTATTGATCTGATGTAAAATCCTAATTTTAAATGTGATGTCTTCATTACCTGTGAGTGGAAAATCATCGATTAACAAAAACAAAGGCTTTCACATTTCCACCTAAGTGTAATTAATCCACTTGATGTGTGTCACTTGGTCATGACGTTCTTGAAATAAACCGTCAGTAATATTTTAATTTATTGAATGACTCTTTAGGGTTTTTGGTGCAGCACATTATATTCCTGACTAAAACTGTCTACACATGCTCAGCATAACACACCAAATTTGTAAGAGCATTTATTACCGTGGGGATCTGTGACTTGGACAGGATAATTGGCCTCCAAGGACTGCAGGAGAGACAAGGACAAACACGACCACATTACATCTGAACAAAGCCGAGACTAATTAAGGAAGAGAAGCTCTGCTTCTGCCAAGGCCGAACAAAATGACTCTCTTGTATGCAGAGACGCAGAGCAGCCTGCCATGACTTGCTCTGCGATGAGCCCTCTGGCACTGGCAGTCGCAGCACAGTGTGTTCAGTTCTGGTACATTTCTTAGCAGATTACTGCAAGACTTTGCAAAGCTTTCCAATTGAGAACAATGTATAATCATCACAAAAACAAACTGGACAGGGAGCAAGTTGCAACAGTGGCATGGTTTACTGATGGCAGGAAGAGATGAGAAAATAAAAAAATAAAAAAATAAAAAATACTCCTTACAAACTCTGCCACAAAGCTGGTGGTGTCCGTGTCCTCAACAGGTTCAGAAATGCCTCTGTCTGGAACAACTAAGACAAAAAAAAGAAAGAAAAGAAGCATGTTCATTTAATCTCTAGTCATTTCAATAATTTTCTACGAAATGTCAAAGCATTACTTGCTCAAAACACAGGAAAACCACTTCCTGCAGTGGAGGACCATGCATGATGTGTGCTTAATGTAGTTCTGAAGGCAGCAGAACTAAACAACAATTATTGGCAAGATGAACAGTGGGAGTTGCTGTACACACGTCAGCAGACCTCGTTTGTTTAATCCACCAAGTGCCTTGGACTTCAGCAGAAATGTAAGAGATCCAAAGCAAAAAAAAAAAAAAAAAAACCCTGGGGAATTTTCAAAAACCGAGAGGCGTCTCATTTCCATTCCAGATGATCGAAAAGCACCTTTTTGAATGACATACCGTTTTGTTCCATGCTGCTTTCTTACATTGTAAAAGCACTGACATCGTACATGTGTACAACCTGTGAGGGTGGATTTAATCTAAAAGGCGAATATAAAAATTTCCTGGATTTAAAAAAAGAAAAAGAAAAATATTCATCATAAAAATTACTAAAAAAAAAAACAAAACAAAAAAACAAACAAAAAAAAAAAAAAAAACAGGTAACCTTGGTCCTTAAGAGGAATTTTACCAGCGACATTTGGGCAGGTATTGGGAGAGAAGCACAAAGGAGCCTTTTCATCAGCAGAAAATACCTGGAAGGGGCAATGTGGGCCTTCATCACTCTACATCACTGTAAGTCATTGTATCCAAAGAGCTCCAAAATAAAGAGCAGCCTTGGCCTTTCTTGAGTTACCCTCATTGAGCAAGAAAAAGCTCATTTGAACAGAAACCTTCAATTAGGATTAAGTTATCAAATGTTTCCTACCTTCAGCTGTCCAGCTACAGACAGAGGAAAAAAAAAAAAAAGAACAAGCTGAACACCAGTCAGATCAGCTAAAGTGATACAATATAGACTGCTACATATTCATGCAATTCCAGTATCTGCAGGTGTTTTTAAGCTAAAGTTTTGACTACAAGGGTTCATGACATGGACATATCTGTTAGGAGCTGATGACAGTCTGAAGCAAAATTACACAATTTATTTTTATTTTATTGTTTATTTGACAGGTGCAGATACAATAAGCAGATCAAAACGATCTAATGCCTCCATCACAGTGTTTACAGCCGTGGCTAATTCCCAATAGCTGCTCCCAGACAGCCCTTACACTTCATTTCATTGAAAAGTGAAGATTAACGGTAAAAACAATAAAATACTGATTCGTTTTTTTTTAGTTTTTTTTTACTGTTAATCTTAACTTTTCATTTAAAGAGATATCAAACAATGTCTTCAGACTACTTACTCAGAACAACCACAATAAATGATTGCAGTTCTGGTTCGTTTTTAGCCAATTCCTAAGCCTGAAAATAAATATCTTAATGTCAGTTTTGGTCTTAAAATCAGATGGCATAGACAGACAGAGTTTGCAACTCTGTCTGTCTATGCTTTTATGCATTTGGTAACAGTAGGAGAGGCCTGTGTCCACGCTGTCATGCAATATGATTTGAGAGAAAATCATAGAATGCATGCATTGCTCTGCTGCCTGACTTGGTATGTAGTTTCTGATCAGTTTGAAACAAATAATATGATCCAGGGATCAGTTTTCAGTGAAACTACCTGATCTGAACCAAACCTGCAGGAGGTGGAGGAGATATCTGGGTCCTAAATACTATCACTTATGCTACTACATTTTCACATCCTTGAGATAAGCCTGATGAAATTATTAACGGGCCATAGTTCCACAAAGTCCTGACTTCCTGTTTTGAATGCTGGAATGATTACTGATTTTTTCCAAAAACTAAGAAATACACAGGTCCTGATGGAAAGATTAACAAGATGCAGCAATCATTTTAAAACATCTCCATAGTTTTAGATGAGTCATCAAGTGGTTGATTGCAGAGCAGTGAACTCATGTACTAAACGTTCTTTCAGCAGATCAAAAATCATGACTGCTTGTGGAAATTTAAAGTACAAGACGAGACCACACTGATGCTCTTTAGAGACTAAAACACAAAGGTCTGATATTCAACCACTGTCCCTGATTGGCAGATCCGCTCACCAGTTATCTGCATGTGCACCGTTAACAACATTCACTTTGCTGTTTCCAAATTAGCGACTTGCTGCTATATTTAGCAACTTTTCAGACAAAAATAAATAATAAAAAAAAAAAACTGATATTGGCCAAAATTGGAATCGGCAGGTCAGGAGCAGAATGGGAGGCAGATCCTTCAGTTATCAGGCTCCTCTCCTGTGGAACCAGCTCCTTGTCCCTTTAAGACTAGTTTTAATACTAGGCTTAAAACTTTCCTTTTTGATAAAGTTTATAGTTAGACTGGCTTAATTCATTCCGTTTCTGTAGTTATCCACCAGAAGAAAAACTGAAATTCTCCACACTCTGCTCCTTTATTCTTCTACACCTCTCCAATTTGCAGAAACTGTTGTACATTATAATAATAAAAAATTGCATGTGGATTTATTGATTCAGTCAATAAGAACTGCTCTCCGAATGTAAAAAAAAAAGTTTACTGTGTAACATTTTGCTCCCAAATAGAAATCTGTCAAATCACAATGTCTTAATTACAAAGCATCTAAATAATTCATGTATGGAGTAATGTTGCATCACCTGTTCAACCTTCTTGTATGCAAGAAAATGCTTTTGCCACCTACTGGTAATCAAATTAAAATGTATTAATCACACTTGCTGTTGATTTCTAAATTTGGTAACATTTGTTAATGGCAGATATGTCAGGAAGTGACCGCCAGTCAGGAAGTGACTGCCAGAAAAAGAAAGGTAAATCCCCACGGTCACATCCTCTTTAGACAAACCCACACTACTAGGAAATGTTTATAATGATGCTGTTTGCTTCCACAGGACTTTCACTATTGTCATCTCCAGAAAGAAACAAACCGACTGCATCTTGAAATGTGCAAGTAAAAAAGCAATCCTGTACACAACTGTTTTAATGTTTTTATGGGGTTTTTTTTTAACAGCACACATTGTTCTTTATTGTACTTCTTGACCTGTGCCTTATTCAAAGATTGCTCAAATTAGCCACAGGCTTACTTGTTTTAACTTATTTAAAAAGAATACATCCCTTCTGTGTACATTTTACTGGTATTTTAATATCTTAAAGGAAAATACAGCATGCAAGTAGGAAGTGAAAAATCTGTATATAGATTTCTCTGCATCATGACGTATTTTGCTTAAGTGATCTTTGGTGGAAAGAGGAAATCCCTTCAGCCAATTAGAATCAGTTGGTCCAAAGCAAGATTAGCTTGACATTAAAATTTGTCACCTGTCCCTGTTCAGCTGGATTTGCGAAGCAGCTCCCTGAACAACATCGTGCAGTCTGGGCTCTTTGTGACAAAGCAGACGATGCATCCAGAACGTTACGATAAACTCATAAAGAAACATCACCCTTCATGCTCGCAACAGGTGCTTAAGAGACAATTAAAACAATTGCATACGTAAATTCTGATGCACTTCGTCTAAATATTCAAATGATGCACATCCCCACTACTAAAGGCCGTCTTTGACAAACTACGGCGAGATGCTGTGAAAGCAGGGATGCCTGTAAATTTACTCAAAACCAGAGTAGCACATTCAACAACTAATTCACACTTAAGTCATTGCTTCAGGCCACAAAAGTATTACTTTCCAATCCAGTCATCATAGCATGATTGCTTTAATATCTTATGATTCTGTGGAATACATTCTGTGCACTTTCCACACAATTGTGTTTTTCCACACATTGGAGAGGGGAGGATACCGTTTGTTTTTATCTTGTGGGTCAATTCTTTATTATTCTGTAATGCGCTTTGAGCTGCTGGGTGTTCCATAAATAAAATTTATTGATTGACTGTAATACATGTCGCAAAATCAAAACCTAATGCATATACTCAACACTGTTGACATTGCGAGGAGGAAATGAATGAATTTGGAAGCATTTTCTGATCTTTGCGTAGCCCTCCCTTTAGGATCCACACCTGTGTATCGAGAAGAAAGAGTAGCCTTACGGCAAATGGAAGCTAATTAAATGAAATTCATCCTCCTCCACAGCATGTGAAGAAGTTTGATTAGGTAGAACACCATACAACAAGTCCTAACCTGCTGAGAGAAGGTCACAGGTTTCAGATGTTATGTGTTGTATAATTAAGATCCATCAAATCAGCTACGCTTGCTCATAAAATACTTGTGTAAAGACATAATTTTAACGTTTCTTTTTAGCTTGTGGTAGTTGTATTTCGTTCTGCTTCTGAAATCAAGAGATATGCACAAAAATCCATGAACAAAATAAGGTCAGGGCAGATGAGAATGCAGTTGGTAGTTGATGACGATTGAACTTATACACCAGTGGAAAACACAATGCCCACTCAGGTCTTCAGTAAATATTTTTGTGGCGACTTAAATTCACGGAGAGGCTATCCAACCATACGGCCAGACAGAGATGTAAAACAAGATGTGATAGCAGAGCTGTCAAGAACTAATAGTGTCATTTGGGACATATTACTATGAAATATCGTATCTGCTGTTCAGATATGAAGCCGTTACCATGTCACACAGCAACAACTTAGATTTTTACAATTCAGATTTGTTGCAGTCAAATTGAATTTGAATGGACGTTCAGCAGCTTAAAAATAAACGTGTTCCACCAAAGAAGATGCTGGTTGGTTGAAGACAAAAGAGAAACTAAGCTGTAGTTCACGTTAATCTGCAGAAAAGTTGTGGACTTGAGAATATTGCCGTCGGAGCGTTGAAGGTTTTAGAGCAGATAGGAAGCAATTGTAAGACTACAGACTACTGCTAAATGAGTGAGAGGTGACTATTGACAGAGCAGCATAATTACTGTAAAACAGAAAATTTACAGGAAAATACTAATATGGGAGCACGCCAAGACGGAGGAGTAAAGTTTGGTACTTTCCCGGCCAAAACGGGAGTCTTGACAGGTATGTGTATGTATAGTACAACTATACATCCTCAGAGAGCCGCAAAGACTTTGCATCACCATAACCACCATGTAAAACCGTTCATATGACATAAGGTTTGGCCAGCCCATCTATATAAATAAAGTCCGTCTTTGATTAACTTGTTTCACTATGTACCGTGAAGGAAATAAGTATTTGATCCCCCACCGACTTTAAAAAGACCATAATTTTATGACATTCTTCTTTTGTTGAAATAAAGATATTAAAAGAATATCTACTGATATTCTTTTGGCATAGAATATCAAAAGAAAAACTGAGAAAATGACATGAAATGAGAAATTAAAGTGAATTTGAATTCCATTGAAGGAAATAAGTATTTGGCACCCAAGTAAAAGATAATTTAATACTTGGTGGCAAACCCTTGTTTTCAAGCACAGCAGTCAGATGTTTCCTGTAGTTTTTTGAACAAAGTGTGCACACCCTTTAGGAGTCATTTTGGCTCACTCTTCTCTGCAGGTCATCTCCAAATCCTTAAGGTTTTTAGGCATTCTTTTGGAAGTGCAAAGCTTTAGCTCTCTTCATAGATTTTCTGTGGGACTGAGGTCAGGAAAGACAACTTTAGACAAGTCTTTAGTCGTGCCCATGATGGAGATGTTGGAGTGTCACTGAGTTTGTTAGCAGGTGGCCTTTCATATAAGGATCAATGTTTCTCATGCAGGTAACAACATCACTGAGATCAGGGTGTCTCTGTGGGAGTCAACATTAGTCATGGTTGTCAGGTGATCAAATATTTATTTCCCTTAACGAAATGAAATAATTTTGTATTTAAATATCATTTAATTTTCTAGATTCTCTTTTGATATCCCACCTCTTACATGAAGCTACCAGAAAAATCATAGACTGAGTACAAAACTTTCAAAATCAGTGGGGGGATCAAATACTTATTTCCTCCACTGTAGTTGTCTTCTCTTGATGTTTGACTCATTTGTACGAATATATTCAACAACACTTGCAACCTGAAATCCTTGAAATATACATATTTTTAAAAATCAACTGCATGACATTTGAAGAGTCAGGTTTCAAAGCTCAGAAGAGAACAAACAACAACAACAAAAAAACAGTCCTAATCTATCCCAAAACTTCAATTCAATAGCTCAAACTAAACTTACTTTGGCCGGGCTTACATGCCATTGCTTTTCTTTTAGTTTAAGGCACCTAGTTATCAAATGTATGTTGTAGCCAAGATCAGTGGAGCATTGTTCAGCTTTACTGGGAATGCGAGAGCATGTACCTGCACGCTTTGGATACAGTTCAAGAGATGAAATATAAACCACATCATAATTCATTGCTCAGGGCCGTAATTCCATGCAGGTGAACCCAGCTTTTCACTGTTTTGACCACCCAAGTCTGCTATGAAAGAGCAGCCAAGTGGGCCCTTGCTTGACATGTGGTTGTTTCCACACATGAATGGAGGTGAATGGCATGCCAATACCTGACCCAGACCACGGCAGTGTCTAGACTGAAAGGAGCTATAAACACACACACACACACACACACACACACACACACACACACACACACACACACACACACACACACACACACACACACACCACTTCCACAAAGTCAGTGAGCAGTGTGCCTCTAACAGTCAGTGTGTTTATGTTTATACTATCTCTTTAGTCACATGTCACCTGATCAAAATAGATCACATACATAAAAAAAAAAAATTCAAAGCAAAAAAAGCAAGAAGGTACTTGTCAACACCCTGCAGCTCTACTTGTTTCTCCCATCTGCAAGGCGGTCGGCTGGTAATACCGAGGCTTTAGATGGATATTTCCTGAAAGCATTTTAAAAGACTTTCTTTAGTCATTCTTTATTTTCCGAGAGCTAAGAAACCGAAACTTGTAAATACATGCAATTTGTCAAATATGTTCCTAAGGAGGAATTAAAAATGGTAAGTGGTGTTTTGAAGTGGCTTGATGCTTTTAATCAGAGCGATGGTTGTAAGGTGTGGTAGCGCGAGGCCTGCAGAGACATGAAAATCAAAGACCTGCACTCATTCATCCAATCTGACACTTTGGTTGAGCAGCACAAGTTTCATCAGACACTTCGCTCCACTGTTTTGGGTTGCAGGCAGAAAGTTTTTTGCCAAAATGCTCAAAACAGTTTCATTTCATTCAAAATCCAAATCCTGTTGCATATCTGGTGTAAGAAACCAAGAATAACATGGATTCCTTTGGTTGTAGCCCCTTTCACTTCGTGGTCCCACAATAAAAACACATCTGTAAGCCCTCCTGTGTTTCACTGACTCATTCTGATTGTGGGTTGTGTGTGCTTTCAGAACATGCAGCAGGTTAATGGAAAAAAGGGGAGTGGCTTATAACAGCAGCATTAACCTGAACGTTATGCAAAATGAGCATCAATGTTTCCCCTAGCTAAGCTCTGCCACAGTCTTCATGGTTGCGTCTAAACACTTTCAATGTTTGTAATACGTGCAAGAAGTACACATGCATAATCCTCAGCATGTTTTGATCTGAACCTGGTTCTGCTGGAAGTTTCTTCCTGAATCGTTCCACTAAACTCTGGTTTTGTAAAATGCACAATGTAGCTTTCTTACAGTAACCGTGTTTAAAATAGAAATGTGAGCAACAGTTTGTTGATGTTCTTCTAATGTAAAAAGCAAAACAAAACAAAAAAAACAACTTAATTTTGCAATTAAAAGTGTTTTGATTAAATAAGAAATGCAATGAAAATCACATGTGAACAAGTTTGCTCATGCAATAAATCCCTGATTATATTCAGACTTCAGCAGTGGCACTAGCACTCATCATCCAGAAGCCAACAGAGACGCTGGCAGGTGTTTTGGGGAAACTAGTCAGTGGTTTTACAGAAGAGCTATGGATTCACACTTTCAAATGACTCAACTTCTGATGAACTGAGCGAAGCTGTGAGATGAAGTCAGCTGCCCATCGCAAAAGGAATTAAGCGCTTTGCTGCTGTTTATAATCTGGAGTGACTCATGCAATGTGACTTTGAAGTTTTGTGAAACACACCAGTTTCAATACAATATGATAGTACAAAAACCTCATCAAAACACATTTTTTAGTTTTTTTTTTTCTTCTTTTTTAAATTGCAGTGTTTCCATTAAGAAAATTTACTTTTGTAATACCAGGTCTGGCCACCTGTCCAGGGTGTATCTTGTCTCTCGATTGATGACCGGTGGAGACAGCCCCCTCTGGCACCAATATGAGAATAAGCATGTTTAAAGGATGGATGGATGAAACTCCAATTTGTACCATTTCAATGGAAACACAGTCTGAATCATGTTGGATCAGAAGACAACAGGCTGGGGCGGGGTGATCAAATCCTCTGTTTCAGCACATTTTGGCTGGTTGTAAAGGACACCTGCCGTTGCACTACACAGATCGAAAGTGAGATGTTGAGTTTATGATCAATTTTCAAAGTGGTGGGCAAACATAGTGAAACAGTGTCACAATAATATCTCACACATTCACATGAATGACATTTGTAAGCCACTTATATAATTTTCCAAAAGTTAATGAAGAATTAAAACACAAAAATATTTTAGAAAGGTTTGTGATTTTGCCAGCATCAAATGGGAAGAGTTTGGTATAGTTGCCAAAATCTATCCCTGATTCAAAAGGAATTGGCCGCCATTGCTAATTTGAATAAGCCACATATAAATATTAGTAGCCAAAATTGAATTTCAGTGGCTTATTAGAACTTGGACAATGTCCATGATCATTACAGGTAACTTAACTAGAGCAGTGAAACAGGGTGTGGTATGTTATATTAATGATTTATTATACATTCTGAGATGAGGTTTTTATCACAATCTTCTGTGATGACTGTCTGACACTTTATATTTTAGACATGTTGAATCAGCTGCTGGTGGCACAGCTCTCTGTCCTGTCTTGGTATTAGTCTTAGTTTCCCTTTTCCTCAAATACCCAAAATCAACCAAACTGTGTTCCTCCTTCCTTTACTGATGTTTTTTCACAGAACTGAACACCGACCCTTAAGAAAAAAAAAAGTGCTTAAGACTTCCATAATAGAAATCAAGATAAATATAAGTAATCACATCAACCTGAAACTGACTCTACAGAGAATCAGAATGTATATGGCTGAATGACGATAACCAGTCATTTTTGTCAACTAAATAAGAATTTTTACATCCAACTGTACAAAATAAAGGAAAATTGTTTTAAAAGATGAATAAAAAGCCGTATTGAACTAACAAAATAATTTCCATGCCACTGACAACAGTGATGTTAAAAAAAAGCTATTGCACAGGCTGAACTGACATAAAAATATGCCGTAGCATGTATGGTTAAACCTAAACCAATATTTATAATAGCCTAATCAATCAATTGAAACAGAGAAGATAAACAATACAGAGGTGCATTGTACTTGTTATTTTTGTCCTGTTTATGTTTATTTAATCCACAAACGAGGAACGTATGCATTTTGTGTGACTTTATCACAAGCGGCATTTCCAAGGACTTGAGTGAACTGGAAGACAAAAGAGTTGCTAAAGATAGCTGAACCTGAGCCACAGCCACTGAAATCTAACACCAGTTCATATTTGTTTAAATTTCGTGAAAAAATAAGTTGCGCTCAGTGTCTTCTTCTGAGGTTTTCATCTCGTTTCCTGCAGTGAATCTTGGTGCAGCACCCCCACAGGTGAGCGGGTGAACAAGTTTTTCATAGGGTTTGGTTTGACAGTGCAGTGTGAAAGAGAACTATAACAGCTGAAAATTTAACAAATGTGGCAATTTTGGTCCCCAATGGAACCAAGTCTACCAAACTAACTGGTTTGAAAACACCCTAGGGTGCCAGAAATCCTTGGGCATTTCAATGTTAATGTCTTATATCATTGCAAATTAGTTTTAGTTCCCCCAGAAATGGGAATTGAATCTTGATTAAAAAATAAAAAATAAAATAAAATTGATATACTGCCTTTACACAAGGATCTGGAGCAAATGTGACGTAATTTACTATATTATAGATGTGAATGCTTTTTGTATTTATTTTAATGGCATAAACTAAACTATTAATGACAAACTAAGCTAGTAAGCAAACCCTTAAGATTAGAACATTTTAAGTTAAACCTTGAACTTTTTGTTAGTTTGTGTCAAGAAAGCTGACTGTTAACCACAAGGGAAACGCGCCTATCTTTTTGAAACAGAAATGTTCTTAGTTGGAACCCAATTTCCAGAAAATGTTTGCCAACAGGTTTTACAATTTGGGGCTGTCAGTCTACTAGTGTACACGAACTCAATAATGTAATTGGACAGCCAACAAGCTCCATACTGGCCCAAATAGGACCTTGGTTCTTTCTCCAACCAATGACCCTGTGTACCAGTTTGCTAGCAATTGCCGCCTATAATGGCGTATAAAACTGATAAACACCAAGCCTCTTGTGGCTTTAGAGACACTTTCTACATATGTGTGAAGGATGTTTTCCAAATTAAAGATATCAAATCTATTTTTTTGGAAACGGATGAAAAAAAAATTGGAACCAAAACAGACCAATCCAAAATGCTGGGGCACTGCTTTGTGAAGAAATTTGAGGTTTTATTACAAGCACAGAGAAAATGTAGGGCTTGTTTAGTTCAAATAAGCCATAATAATGGTGCTTGAACCCCCGTCTGACCTGTAAGTTCACTTACAGATGGTTTTTAACCTGTGTGTTGAATTGCAGGCAGTCATTCTCTGCAGTGGGCGTTATTTGTCACCATACGCTAGATGGGTGGTCTGAAAATATTTGCTACCATGACCCCTCAGCTACAAGTTACATCAACAAAAAAAAAGAAAAAAAGAAAAAAGAAGTTTACAAAATGCTCAGATTATCATCTACAGAGGTGTGAGTTGACTCTCTCCATGATTCCACAGACAGAGCTGCAAGGTGTGAAAGCATCACTGAGTTCTAACTGACATGTCGGTGCAGGTGTGGTTTCACTCAGCTTTCATACAAAAATAGGTGTTAAAAAAACACATACATGTCCTCTTGTAGACTTAATACAGTAATTGTTGAAGGAGCTGCTGTTCATGCTTGGATCACATTGGACTGCACCTGAAACACCTGCTAACCTGAAGTATGATTAAGAACATGGTGATTATGGTGATCATCCGACTTCAAACACAAGACCGTAAGTTGCTCAGGTGACGATGGGCAGGAAAACAAAGTTGGCAATGCCTGAACCAACAGGAGGTAATCAGCCTCTGTGGTATACTGGTAGAGCACAGGGCAGGAAATTGTTGGTTTTTTTTTTTTTTTTTAAGAGAAGACAGCAGCTGATAAATATAAACCTCGTTAGAGTTTATGCAGATAACTGAAAATAGTACAAGTGACTTTCAGACAATTATCTGGCTTTGACACAAATACACAATATAAAGAAAGATTTTAATTTGTACCGTTTCTCGCAAGCAAGCAGGTAAAAAGTAGGATTGCTAGATATAAACAGAATACCACAGAAACAATAGAAATTTGGCTTATGATAGAGGTGTAGTCTATCTGGCAACAGTGGCAATGCTTGTTGATGACGGCATGCATCAGAACAGAAGAAGTGGAAAGCAGCATAGCTGAAAGTGCAAAGGAAGTGCTCATTAAAAAGACGTGCAAAATGTAAATTATCTGGACCTGGTTCAGGTTTAACCTCCTGTGGTCTTAGAGCAACGCTCAGAAGAAGCGCGGCCGATGTCATGGTCAGACAGCAAGGAAACTAGGGATAAAAGTGCATGCAGGATCAGTGCGAGCACACGGTAAAGCAGGCTGGGTCCAATGGAACCCATCTATCAGACCTCCAGCAGTCTTATCATGATGCTCAGGAGGAGCACGGCAAATGTCACAGTCAGGAGGGGTGACGGTCTGATGGTCTTTCCGAAACAACTAAAAGAAAACCTTGTAAAAGCGCACATAGGCTCAGTGAGACCTCGCACATGGTAAAAAACTTGTGAGGTCTAAATGACTCCGTCTCTTAAGACCGAAAAAGGGTTAAACCGTCAGGCCAGGAGCAAAAAAATAAATATTTGCAAAGTGTGTGGAAGATGAGAAATACAAGCACTTTGTTTTACCACCTTGAAACAAAGCATGTGCAGCTCACTACAAGTTCCAGTCACAAAACTGGGAAGGAAAGGCAGGATTCCACACAGACATCCATTACATTAAAGTTGCTGTGTTTATATATAGAAAATATATTTAATTTATTTACTTATGTTTGATTTAACCAGGGAGTCATCATTGAGATTAAGCTGCTGCCTATCATTAAAAACACAGTTAAACATTACAAACTAACATGCACAAAACTGAGTGTAAGACGAGTTTTAACTCTATTGCAAGTTTTATACAAATTGTATCATGATGTATATCATTACCTCCACCCATGAATGAGTAATTGACCCTGGAGTTGGGCGCAATCACGTCTGTTTATTTGATTTGTCTTTTTGTTCTTTTGGCACGAGACATTGATATGGTGTGTGTGTGTTTTTTTTTGTTGTGTTTTTATTGAGACTTGTAATATTAATTGCTCATTGGGACATGAATATAGATCTAAGTCACAAGATTCATTTCCCTCCATTATATTGGATTTGGGTTTTTTTCCCCAAGCTTTTGTAATGTTAATGGGAGAGTCCGACCTCCGACCCTTCCACTGAACACCGCAAAGATTCTCAATGGGGTTAAGGTCTGAACTCTGTGATGAAGCTGATGTCTGATGAACCCTGAACCATGCACTCAATCTGAGCCCTGATGAATCCTGGAATATCCTCATTCCATCAGAGAAGGAAGAAATCCATTGATAGCATCACCTGGTCACACTTATTTAGGTAGTCAACTGGCCTCAATGACCCAATGCTACTGAACCTGATCAACTGCAGCAACCCCAGATCATGGTGCTGCCCCCACCTACTCTTACAGTAGACATTAGACATGACGGCTACATCATTTCATCAGCCCCTCTTCTTACCCTGACATGCCCATCACTCTGGAATCCAGATTCATCAGATCACATGACCTCCTTCCATTGCACTGGAGTTTAATTGTCATGCTCTCTAATAAATTGCAGCCTTTTCTTTGGTTAGCCTCATTGATTAGTAGTTTTCTTAAGGCTACACAGATGTTCAGTCACCATCCCTTCACAATGTACAAAATTAGCTTACTTTCACTATTAAACAGCCTGGAGTTCTACTTTTAGGGATTTTTCTACAATTTATTACACCAATGTGATGTTGGTAGAACACACAATTGATTTTTTTCCAAATGCGTTTATAAAAATAAAAATCTACAACCACCACCACCAACAACAACAGCAGCAGCAGCAGCAGCAGCAGCAACAATAATCAGTTTGTATGAACTAAACTAATTCCCAAATATAATTCCCAGCAGACATATTTATATGAAAAATGTATCTCCATATAGAAAACAATAACTTTAATGTAATGGATGTCTGTGTGAAATCCTGCCTTTTCTTCTCAGTATTGTTACTGGAACTTGTAGAGAGTTGTGCTTGCTTGGCATTGCTGGAATTAAAGCACATGCTTCGTTTTAGGGTGGTAAAGCATAATGCTTGTATTTTCTCTGTTCCACGAACTGCAGATGACTTTTTTCTGCTCCTGGTTTCACTGTTTGACCCTCCCATGGTCGTAAGACACAGAGCCATTAAAACCACACAAGTTTTTTACCCTGTCCAAGGTTTTTTTTATGTGGTTTCTGGAAAGACTGTCAGACCGTCACCCCTCCCCATGGTGCTTAGTCGTTGTCTAATAATGACATTTTCCGTGCTCCTCCTGAGCATCACACCAAGACTGCCGGGTCTTAAAATTTACATTTTTGCAACAAAGTCTTCCATTGACCTTCAGCCATGGTGCTTCCCACTTGCTCTGTTTTGATGCCAGCCAGTTACGTCATC
Source organism: Poecilia latipinna (assembly GCF_001443285.1). Lineage (NCBI taxonomy): Eukaryota > Metazoa > Chordata > Actinopteri > Cyprinodontiformes > Poeciliidae > Poecilia > Poecilia latipinna. The sequence goes on along the minus strand of NW_015113611.1, from coordinate 45,857 downwards.
AACAAGCATTACCATAGTTAACCAGTAGACTACAGATCTCCATCGTAGGCTGAATAAATGTATAGCGCTCATGCCTAGTTTGATGTCCTGCTTAGTTGTGACACCCTCCCAGAGCGAGACATCAGCTGATGCAGAATCTAACGTTCAATGACGTACTTTGCCCTACTTTTCAGTGATTAACCTCATCTCTTTCTTAGACAGAAGGTTTCACTGTGACTAATGGTATGTACTCTCCTTGATCCTACAATGTTGGAAACCAGCTCAGAGCTTTTTCCGTTTAACTTTGTTTCTCTCGTAGATGAAGCCACTAAAGAAGTAATAACTGTCAGCTTTTTACATTTCTTCAAAATAGAAAGTACTCTTGGATCACAACTTATGTGTTTTTTTGTGTGCCTGCTTTGTCACCATAAATCCCCAGGGCTGATGTAGGCTCACCCCGAGCCAGGTTCTGCTGGAGGTTTCTTCCTGTTAAAAGGAAAGTTTTTCTTTCCGTTATCATTACATGCATGCTCAGTATGAAGGCCTGCTGTAAAGTCAACGACAAAATGTCACAACATGTTGATCCATAAGGAGTGAGTGATGCAAGTCAATGGCTCAGTGGAATCTCCAGGGTCTTAAGACAGAAAACTAATTAACTGATCTGAATAATAAACTGAATTTGACTGTGTTGTTTGGTAACTCTCTGAATTGTTTTGAATTGCATGCACTTTATTTGGACTTTGTCTGCATGAATGACTTGAACTGGCTTTCTCGTTTTTTCAAAATGCCTTAAGATGACTTATGTAGTGTTCTATAAATAAATTGATTCGCAATGTAAAATAAATTTTAGTACTGCTTCAATTAGTAACAACTTAAAATGAGAGGCATTAAGTCCTGCTGAAATGAGCTGACAAAAAATGTATCATACAAATGAACAGAAAAGGGGAGCTCTTCTTAACTGTAGTCAATATATATACACTGCTCAAAAAAATAAAGGGAACACTCAAATAACACATCCTAGATCTGAATGAATGAAATATTCTCATTGAATACTTTGTTCTGTACAAATTTGAATGTGCTGACAATAAAATCACACAAAAATCATCAATGGAAATCAAATTTATTAACCAATGGAGGCCTGGATTTGGAGCCACACACAAAATTAAAGTGAAATGTTCCCTTTATTTTTTTTTAGCAGTATATTATATATATATAAAAAATAGGGGTCAGTGTGCAGATGATACCACCCTAGTCCTTCCGCATGAGCTAATAAAACAGGAAGTAATAGTGTGTGTGGTCGCCTACAGGATGACAACTCATTCTGCTGAGTCTGTTCATCCTCCTGTGTGGCTGGACACCGCATCACTGGTGTGTGGTTAAACTGCGTAGATCCGTTTCCACTCAGCAGGATGCAAGAAGGTCACAGGGAGGGAACAGCTTCAGCAGACATCTAATCTGATAGCAGTAATACCTGGACAAAGGTCAGTGGGTTTTCCCACTTTCTGAAGGAGGAAATTTATTCAAACTGGAAACTTTCTTGGTTGGAGTGAGTCAAACCCTGCCCGCTCATTTACTTCCAAATCTGCTGGCTTCCGACCACATTTCACAAAAATGATAACTAATAAGTATTAACAGTTTGTCAGGGTGGTAAAAAAACAAACAAAAAAACAAAACGAAAACAACAGAAACGAGCATAAATATTGTGACTGTAGTAAATTGAACTAAAATGCATCGCTTGATACACAGCTTTAAGAAGATGGAAATAATGAGCAACATATATATGTGCGGAGAGTTTTGTGCTGATAAGGGTCACTATTACTTAAAAAATACAATATAAAACTCTTCGCAAGCAACAGACTGCATAAAGTGACATGAACAAAGCCGGGTACTCACCAAACGGCTCCTTACACGCCATTAAACTGCTCATCTTTAAGACTAAGAGGTCTTCAAGCAGAGAAATAACTGAAGCTGGAGTGAAACTCTTGTCTCAGAATGATGCCTCAAAAAAAACACTCCGATATTCTTCACTGGAAACTCAGAGGAAGCAGCCGAGCCAGCCGAGCGGCGGCGTCTCTCCGGAATGAGGTGAGACGCCTCTGTGGAGACAGGTTACCGCAATTAATGCTGCCTTCACGTACCCCTCGTCATTTTAATACTCGCCCCCCGTGAAGGTTCGCGCCCAGGTGTTCCGTTAACCACGACGATTAACGGAACGTCTGCTATCTTTTACCTACCTTTCAGGTAAAAGATAGCAGACGTTGCACACTTAATTTCTTCAAAGCACATCAGATTAATGAGCAGGTAGAGATGAATTAAACTACTCTTTATGCTCTTTTTAATTTCCTGCATCCGGTCACAGTTGCAGATTTGTAACGATATCATAATAAGAAACAACTAACAAACGTAATCGTAGCAAAGAAAATATTAAAATCTCTGAAAATATAAATGGACGGACACAACCAAAAATTTTAATCAAAGGGTTGCTCGAACCAATAAATGATTTCATCACTGATTGATTCACAATCCGATGCAAAGCGCTATAGGCAGCTCAAAGTCAATCTTAAATCTTACAGAAGTAGGACTATAATTACAGTCAAAAAGAGTTCAATTAAATTCAGCACAGGACGGTATCGGTCCAGATGGGATCCAATCATTTGCAATGCAGTCCAAATTCATCCGATTCAATCAAACACAGTCCTATTCAAATCCGATTACCGACAGTATAGTCATCAAATTATATATGATGGGATCAGTTTCAGGAGATCATAAGATGGCAGGTTGTAACAGCTGCCTTTCTAAGAAGAACCAGCAGATTGCCCTGCTTCACACTGGGAAAGCTCGAGGCGAAAGTAGAGAGGAATCCTCCAGCAGAACAAGGCTTAGAATCAATACTCGTCTGGAGTCTAACAAAACGCAAACACAAAACAAATATCAACAATATTGGAGAATATTAGTTAAATCGGCATGGAAAAAAACAATAACCATAATAATAGCACTTGTGATTTATTGTAATAATAAACTCAAATTGATGAGGTTTGCAAAAACTGCTTCAAATTGGAGCTTTTGCTTTTTTTCCAGTGCTAGTTTCACAAAAGCATTAATAAATATGAATATTAAAATGAAAACCTTAAATGCAATTACTGTGTGCTGTTCTACGGGGGAATTGTACAATCTTTGGTATCATAAACATGCACAGCTTAAAAATTGGCACCACCAAATAAAATGATAATGTGTTTAGGAAAATTGGCCTCCTCTGAAGCACCAAAACAAAACCCCTAAATATAGAAATGCATAGACAGGGAGATACATTTTTTAGTTGTCTGCAGGAGAACTCAAAACTTATTCTGTTTTGAGTTGTTCCTTTTCAAACTAATTTTACAAAAAATACTTATGAATGTGTCTCCTTCAATAGACTAGTAAGTCCTAGTCAGAAAAAGGTAAATCCTGCTGATTTTTATCATTCAGATTTTTTTTTTTTTACAAAAATAAAAGTAAGAGTCCTGTTTATTACAGAATATCTCTGAGCAGTTAGGGGCTTTGTTTCCTTTTACTCATTTCAATGCTGAAAGCTGAACTGCCCTCCCAGTCTCAGGTCGCTGCTCTCTCCAGTAACTTTTCCTCAAGGGCCTTTCTGTATTTGGCTGTGCTCGTTTCTATGTGTGTGCTGCTGCTGAACCTCTCCGGGATGCATTGCTGTGTTTCAGTGGAGGAAAAGTTTAAGCTCTTCAAATTAGAGTCCAAAAGAATCCTCCTCTTTGAGTTTTCTGTTACCTTTAAAAATGAAAAATATGACATGACATTATTTGCACAGAGCTGCCAGAGCATTGTCGATTTCTCTCCTCTCCGAAGCACTGCGGTCGATGACAGGTGACAGATGACAGCTGTGGCCAGTGAATTACATTTCCAGTCTTTTTTGGGGGGGGAGATTCAATTGATACTGTGTGCCTGGGAGTTATCTTAGCAACAAATGTACAAGAAAATACAAATAGGATATAAGTGTGTCAGTGTTCCTAGCAAAGTATCTGCTCCTTTACAGATTTCTTTTGGCTTTCCATGTCACACTTTAAAGCATCAAATAAAAATTTGCAATCTTCAAATGATGCATTTGCTTATTAAGGAATAAGATGCATCCAAACCAACCTGGCTCTAAGTTAAAACATAACTTCTTCTTTTCGCTGCACCCTTCAGGGGTCGCCACAGTGGATTAACTGCCTCCATGTCACATGTCTCAGCTGTTACACAAACCATTTCTTCAACTAAGTCCATGAATCTCCTTTGGGCTCTTCCTCTTCTCATCCAATCCAGCAGCTCCCGGACACCGTCCCCTGATGCAACCAAAGTCACCGACATATACCACTCTAAGAAGGGTTACAGAAATTATAGGTCTAAGTCTAATTCTGGGAATTCAGCGTACCAAAAGTGACAGCCTTCATGCACAAATGGGGAAAACATGTCAATCGTTGATCCTTCCCAGGAGAGACAGCAACTCATCTAGGAGTTTAGAGACAGCAGTGGCATATGAAAGTTCAAAGGTCAAAGCACAGCTTTTCAGAACCCTTGAAGAACTTGATAAATACTCCACTTGAAACAACTGTGACTCAAAAGTTACAATCACTTCACAAGTTTAAACGCTGGCGGGACCAATGCACATAAAGAGGCAAAAAGCAAAGAAAATTACTCTAGGGACCCCTGTTGGATGGTCAAGGAAGCACAATATTCTTCCTTATTTTTTTAATTTTATTTTCTTATTCTACATTAGCTCAGTGCTACAGAGAAATCAACATGACTTTTCTGAGTACAATGCAAAAGTTTTTTATTTATCTCACATTTATAAGCCACACATCTACATAGACAATTTGAATATTTTTTTATGAGATAGATAGATAGATAGATAGATAGATAGATAGATAGATAGATAGATAGATAGATAGA
>NW_015113611.1:33453-40259 GCF_001443285.1 Poecilia latipinna | reverse complement strand
TGTGTGTGTGTCTGGGAGAAATCAACACGAAGCTATACAAGTATAAGTGTATGGTAAACTTATTGTCAGTAAATCAGTTTTCATAGAGTTATGAATAAATCATATATTTTATATAATTTGCTTGTACTGGTGGCGTTTGTAATTCAAAGAAAAAAAAACAGTGGCTGGTGAAATGTTTGAGTGGTTGGTAAAAAATTTAATTTCCACCCTGGCAAGTACTAGTGGATTTCAGCTTTTCAGATAGACCACTGTATATTGCATATGATGTTGTTATTGCAATTACTGAGATTTTCTAATATCATGCAGCCCTGAAGTTACCCTTAAAAAGCAGTGCATTATTTAAATGATTTTATTAGTGATGGATTTATAATAAATTATTTTGATAAGGAAAACAGTTATATTATATTCCACCTTTAAGACGTAAAAGAAATAAAAGTTGCCATTTTGTAATGAAAACCTTTCAGTGGGACTCATATTACACAGTTAGAACATTTCCATGAAGCTCACCTCTTTGCATCTGAAGGTTGATCAATGTTAAAACTAATTACTGCATCTTTTGACTGGCTGCTCTTGAAGGACAGACAGCTTGGTCCAGGTTCTTGTTCCTGTTGTTTCCTGTGGATGAGAATGTCAGTCCAGTCAGACGCCTCTTTTATTTCCTGTCAGAAATAAACTTCTTGGATTAATAAATCTACAGTGTGAATGAAAACCATTCACCACTGTGGACATTTTAGCCTTTTATTGCTTTTATATAGTAATCTTGATCCAACAATAACAGTTTTTTTTAAATAAAAACATGACAAAAACCTCCTTAAAGCTGTAACATGTAACTTTTATAAAACATGTTTTTACATATTTGTTAAAGCTGTCACCACGTCGTGACACGATGGTATGAGAGACAATCTGTGAAAAGATCAAACTCCTCCAACTATTTTTGTGACCTAAAAAATGCAACGCTGCCAGTCAAAATCAACCAGTAAGAGCCTGGAGGAAGGTCTTAGCGCTGTCAATTAACCTTGTGTATGTGCTGCTTAATGTGCTAATGGCAGAGAAACAAATTACCAAGACAGGAAATCTGTTTATCCGCGTCATTGATGACCATGATAACTATCATCAGCAATCCTAGCAGACTCTGCCAACAGGTAGAAGCTAAAAGCTAAGAGCATTGCTACAGCTAGCTGGGGACAGGATGGATGAGCAGCACATACACAGGAATAATTGACAGCACTAAGAGCAGCTTGACTTTTTTATAGATCATTTGTCTCATACCATACGGTCACAACATAGTCAGTTTCAACAAATATTTAAAAGACTTTTTTTAATGAAAGTTACATGCTGCAGTTTTAACATCAAAGTGAAACCTGATTTCTACAAAATAAAGAAAAATAAAATGTAACTTTTTACATGCGCCTTAATTAAAAATTACATGTTTCATTCCTATGAATAATAATGGTCTTCCAATACATACCACTTCCCATAGGAGCAGAATGTGCTGACATGTGAAAGATTAATTACTTTACATTGATTCAGTTACATTTTCCATGTGATTCAGCTACAGCTAACCTCTTTGTAGCAGAAAGCTGGTTTAGGTCAGACTGGCCAGACTCCATATCAGGATCAGATTCTCTTTCAGTCTGATTTCTGCAAGTAAAGTTGCTTTAATGATGGGAGTGCTGATCCTGACAAAGTGATGCAGAGACAGACATCTCACCTCTTGTCCTCTGGTTTCTTACATAAAGTGGTTTCAGAGAGAGGAGCTTCCTCTTCCTTGTCCTCAGACGTCTCCATGTTGCCAAATTCAGATCAATACCAGCTTAGACACACAGTCCACCTTAATCTGCAGAAAGACAGACTCCACATTAAAACTAATGTGTTGGGATTTTAGCCATAGATCAACACAATGTTAATAAAATGACACACGGCTTTCAAAGGGTTCACAAACAAAACTCTGAAAATTGCAGTGAGCACAAATATTAAGCTCTATTTATCATGAAACCTCTAAATGAAATCTAGTGCCATCAGAGTTTCTTTTAGAGAACAAATCGTTTCATGAAGACCAAAGAACACAGCAGGTTTGGTTTAAAGATGTGGAAAAGTTTAAAGCAGAATTAGAAAATGAAACAATAGACCAAGAGTTGAACATTTCATGGAGCTCTGAAATAAACCAGACAGACAGGTTGGGTCTGTTTATGGAAAAACCGGTTATAGGCAGTTTAGTGGAAAGGCACTGATAGTCATGTACTCTACAAATCTACTTTTAAGATCTTTCAAAGAAAAATCTAATTAAATTATGTGGAAGTTTTGTAGGTTCAACGTAACTTTCATGATTTATAGGTGTTTAGATTTTTAGTTTTGTTGTTTCCAGTTCAGATTGTGATTTTTCTCCTTTATTTCGGTCTTTCTTTTCCTGTTCTTCATTCGGTGACGTTAACTAGCCAGAAATTTTACTCGTGTAAGAGTAGCGATACTTCTTAATGATATTACTCAAGTAAATATAAAATGTATGGTGTAGAAAAACAACTCCTAAAAGTAAATGTTTCCAAAAAGTTCCTAAAGTAAATGTCACCTCCTCTGGTATGTTCAATCCTAAAAACAAAGTGTTTAACCCTCTCAGGTCTGTAGTTAACACACCCAGCAACAGTCAAGTTAGTATTTAAAAACTTTTTGAAGGAGAAATTGATCACTTCTTTGTAAAAGTCATTATTTTTCTCAATCCACCATTTTGTTTTACCACAGGAGCAGCAGCTGTAAAGCACAGCAATTTAGTTCAAGATTTATGGAAACCTTTGCATAATTTTAAGTGTTGGACTAAGACTAATTTAGCACCGTTTATCTTTGGAGCAGTAATAAAAAATTATTTGGTTGCAATAATTTATCACCTACATCCTCCGGAGACTGTATGAGTTAAAGTTGATCTGAGGGACAAAGTTTAATATTGTGGGTGTATTTATAGTTTTCCATTCATTAAATGTCTGATGGAAACGTTGATAACGATGGAACATAAATTATTTTAATATTTTACCAACCATGAAGAACACACCTTTAATAAGGGTCACATAAATACTTATAGTGGTGGGAAGTAACAAAGTACAAGTACTTTGTTACTGTAGTAGATTTAATAATGGGTACTTTCTACTTTTACTCCACTACATTTTACAGTAAGTATCTGTACTTTCTACTTCACTACATTTCTACAAAACAGTCGCGTTACTCCTTACATCCAAGTCGCGTTGCTCTTTTTGTCCGTTAAAATGTGAAGTTCAGGGTCTTAAGGTGGCGCCGTAAAATCCAAGCAATAACTGACTTAGTGTCTGTTGTCACCCATGCCTCTACCTTTACTCGCACGCGGAGCTCCAGACATGCGCAGTGGTTTCCTCTGAGCGGGAGAAGATGTCTGTCTGATCGTCAGTTATATAATAGCTCTGCATAACTCATAGATATGGCGACATGTAAAATAAGCAGCGTTTAACTGCTTCCACTTCAAAATGTCATGCGGTGCAAATGTCTGAACTCAATTACTGTTTCAAAAATTTCTTAAAAATGACATTAAATCTGTTCAAATATATTTTCTTTCCTGTTTGGTATGATTTTCAAAGTCTTTTCTTCATCCTGTACAAATGTTCAAAGCATTTTTGGTTATAATTCTAATATAGAATTTAAATAAACTTTGTCCGAAAATGTCCATCTAACAAAATATCGTGTGGTACGACAACAAGAAATTCCCATTTTTGGACTTATATTTTTAAATCCAGTCAAAAACATGAGGTTGCATCATCCAACAGTCTGCCAAGAATCCCTGGAGACAGCAAACAGCTTTGTTAATCTTTCTCAATTTTTTTTTTTTAAAGTGTCACTTTTAGCAGTCGGTGTGTAGTTGACATATTTGGGTGTCATGTGGTATGACCTCAAAAAAAACTATTAATATTGAAATATTCCTATAATTTTCTATTTTGATTATACATTTCATATTTGCACTGTGTGGGAAGCTAGGTTGTTTTTTAAGGAGGCAAATTATTTGCCTGTTAATAATGACGGAACATGAAAGTATCATGTGGTGCGACCGTTGTTATGATACATTTAGTTTCTGTGCTTTTATTTTTGATTTCAAGACTCCAATGCAAAAGCAATACTTTCTATTATTATTTCCAGAATAGGTTTTTGTGCAGTTTTAGTATTTTCTTAACAATATCATGATAAAAATACAATAGAACATGTAACATTACGGGAATAGTTATAGCATGTATTTAGTCATTTACTGTTTTGATCTATTTTACTAGATCCCACTGTCATCAAACTATGAGCTATGATGAAGTACCATATGTGGCCCACATAATTCAGGATGTGAGAGAAGAAGTCCAGGTCAGCACCATGCAACAGTCTAATGACAATAACTTGGTCACATGCTCATCAGAACCACAACCAGCAAAACCTCATAGAGTTCCAAGTTGAACAGCCAAGACTGGGCAAAGTTCACAAAAGCCTGGTTCTAAAACCTGCTTGACAATAAGCATTTTCCTTTGTTCACTTGGACATTAAAGTGCCCAGGAACAGTGGTGTGTCAATCGAATGGCCACTGATCATAATTGACCAATTTCTGTGAAAAAGTGTATGACTTGTGACCGCCGATTACTGTCTTTTGTTGCCGATTACAAAAACCAATCACCTCATACTTTGCAGCCTGCTTTTCCTTCACACTGCGCAAGGCAGCAAATCCTAAGCAAGTGGAAATTTAACGCTCCGAGAGTGATGGGAAGTTTGCATCTTGTGATATAAAAATACTTAAGGAGTGAAGCTCGTCAAAATGCATCAACACAACAAATTTTACTGATTGCAGGTTTTTCAGTTGTCCTTTTGACTGAATACTTGCTGCATTGTGCCTGCAAGTATTGTACATGTTTTTGTCTAAATTAGGTGATTTTATGGTTCCATTTTGCCAGATCACATAGTGTCATTTATACCTAAAGCGAAAAATTAACAGTCAATCCACGTGATCAGTATTGGTGATCGGCAGTGATCGGCCCTCGTGGCACATCAGAATCGACAGGAATAAACTTAATAGGAGCGTCTCGACCCAGGAGTAACACGATGGTTTTGAAGTTCATTTAATTTTTTTCTGTTTTGAGACCATTACTTATCAGACATAGTTCTGCTTTACAGATTTACTTGTAATAAATATTTACAAGTAAGAGGAGTTAGACGACAATACCAATAATAAAAATGACTCCACATTTAAAGATTGAAAATCAACTAACCCAAAAACAGCTCTGAGATTCACTTCTGTTTCAAAACTACAAAATGGCAAAAATTAATGAGCCGATTTGACCCGTTCGCATAATTTCTTGTGACTAAACAGTTGAGTCCTGTAAGGTGAAAGTTATCATAAAGAGGAATCCTATTGATAGATTAATTATTTATATTGTTCCGTACGCAATGAAAGGATTCTCTTACCTGCCGTTAGATGTTAACAGAAAATAATAGGCACCACAGAAAAAGACGTGAAAGTAAAACTTTAGTGTCAGCATTTTTTAAAAACATTGTGTTCTCCTGGTAAGAATAGTATGGAAGGCCATTTTAGCATATATTCTGTTTCTTCTGACTAACTGTAATTACATTCTAGACATCTAAAAACAACTTAATTTTGACTAAAAATAATTTAAGATATTTTCATTAACAGTTTGACTTCTAAAAATAATAATTCAAGATATATTCAGTTACAGTTGATGTATCTAGTAGGCCAGGGCTTTCAAGAAGTCTCAAATGGCATCACCAGATTCATCATCTGAACTTGACAATTATAATTTAAGATATCTTTTTACGACTAGTAAAATAAACATTTTTAAATTTCACAATATAGAAAGAGTTCAGCAGTGTGGGCCATGTAGAAAATGCAAACATTGCTCACTTGAAGAGCGAAACATGCTCCGGTCAACTCATTCTCAAGGTGAAAGTTGTGTCTTTTCAAAATGCTTTATTCTTTTTTTTTATTTTTCAATGAAATTTCAAAATGCTATTTAAACTATATGATTTGACAGAAGAGTGCTGTCAAGTCACGGAGAAGGAACAGCAGCTTCCTGAGAAAAGAGGAAGTAAGTTTCCAGCCTGCAGAGAGTTTTAAAGGAGGAAGTCTAAATATTTTGAGTAACTGAATAAGAATCAATGCAAAATACTTGTATTAATGTTGTTTTGATGCTGAATTGGAGAAGCTAAAAAGGTCATGGATGTGATTTTGACAATGAACTTGAAATAATGTAAAATGTGTAATCTAGAAGTTTCTGTTTGAGCCTGCAGCTATGAGTGACTGATAAAAATTAACTAGAAGTTTCTGTTGGAATCCTTGTCAGCTCTCGTTTCCTGCCGTAGGATGTGGGTCTCCAACGAAAAGTCTTAAAGGAAACCACGAATAATTATAAAAATAGACCTTATTTGGGAACTATTTATTTTAGATATCTACTTCCTGGCCTTTTTATGCGAGCTAAATTTACATATGATGGAGTATACGTGCCGGGCTCTGAGTTTTTGATTTGGGCTTTAAATACAAGTAAAGTTGGATGAGAATAAAGTCGTAATTTTGTATCTTTTCACCATACTGCACTAAATTGCGGAATACTGAGGGTCTTCTAGTTGGTACTGGTTTAACAAATGAGTAAGTACTAAATGTTTTAGCACATCAGAAGCAAATTTTCAGCCCCTATGGAGTATGGAGAGCCATTTCATCCAAAATCAAATGGCTCTCCATATTACAGAGCATCGTATCTAGCAAGACTGTGACGACAGTGATGAAAAGACAGTGAAGCTCAGCAGTAGTT
>NW_015113611.1:0-32041 GCF_001443285.1 Poecilia latipinna | reverse complement strand
TATATATATATATATATATAAATAAAAAAAATGTTTTCGGTAATATCTCTAAAATCTGATTCTCCTTGAACGCACCGACTGAAATGCCTACTGATTTCGTCATCACGCATACAACGTAAGGCGCTTGTCCAATCAGGTGCGGAGATTCCAGCTCAGGAAAGAAGCAGATGATATGGCAGCTTAGAGAGCGACCAGGTGGAACTTGCTTCGTTGACGCGATTAAATGTTTGGCCATGGAAAGCATCTGACTTAGACAGACGGCAGCGGAGGCGACGGCTCAAAATGATTTACCTAATACTGATCTCTGCGTTCTGTGGAGCGGTCGTTACGCTGATGTTACAGTTCTTGCTGATATACAGAAGAAACCCAGAGCCCTTAGGTAGGACCGTTCAGTATGTCAAAGTAGTGCCTGATAGCGCACTAAAAGATTATTTCAATGTCTCTCACGCCGAACCGAACCAGCAAGACAGCGGGACAGCCGCTGCATCCAAACCGCAAGAGGCCATCCTCAGCCGGCAACAGGAAGCGGCTGTCACCGGCGGCAGCCCCAAACAACAACAGCAGCCGCCGCCGCCTTCACATAGCGAACTCACAGACGCTGGCAGAACAGAAACGTGCAATTTCCTCAATGCGATATTCTTGTTTCTGTTCAGAGAGCTTAGAGATACCCCCGTGGTTCGGCACTGGATGACCAAAAAGATCAAGGTGGAGTTTGAGGAGCTGTTGCAGACCAAGACGGCGGGTCGGCTCCTGGAGGGGCTCAGTCTCAGGGACATTTCCCTGGGGAATTCTCTCCCGGTCTTTAAATCAGCCAAACTCATCAAACCGGTGCAGCTGGACGAGGACGGGATGCCCGAGGAGCTCAACTTCGAGGTGGACATCGAGTACAATGGCGGCTTCCACCTGGCCATAGACGTGGACCTGGTGTTCGGCAAGTCTGCCTACCTGTTCGTCAAGATGAGGCGCGTGGTGGGCAGACTCCGGTTGCAGTTCACGCGCATGCCTTTCTCCCATTGGTCGTTCTCGTTCCTCGATGACCCGCTGGTGGATTTTGAGGTGAAGTCCCAGTTTGAGGGAAGGCCGCTGCCTCAGCTGACCTCCTTCATAGTGAACCAGCTGAAACGCGTCATCAAGAAGAAGCACACCCTGCCCAACTACAAAATCAGGTAGGCCCCAAAGCAAAGTGAGCACAAACAAGCTGCTGGCGACAAGCCCAGACGGCCAGCAGCACCTTCAGGAGCAAAAAACCACAACACTTCAAATAGATTTGAACAAGAGCAAAAAATAAACACAAAATAACCACAGTCAGGTGCCACAACCTGATTGTGTTTATTTTGCTGCCAATCACCCCAACTTCCCTTCTTTCTCCAACAATTCACTCCCCAATTTAGTATGTAATGTACCACTGTGTCAGGTTATTTGTTTATTTACTTTAGAGGTGAACAATAAACAATCACATATTTCTGACATATTACATTTCCACCGTAATTCTAATTCTGGTTTGGGCTATTTGATTTATGGAAATATGGGATTATGATCTCTGATTTAAACAGATGTAACTGAGTATTCAAAGAAACGGTTTTGTTTGAGTTGACCTCAAAGATGCACAGATTCATTGCAAGCACTGCAAGACAGTAACGGTCGTGTACTGATGATGAAGTTTAGATCTGATTCTGAATCAACCGAGAGAAAATGGAATAAAAATTTCTTAGACCGGTGTCTGCCCAGACGCCCTTCGTTTAGTGATCAACAGTGACTCTTAGCAACCTCCTGTTGGTGCATGACATTTATTGAAGTCACATAATCTAATCTCCTTTCAGTAGATTAGATAAAATGATTGTAATCCGTAGGTTTGAAGAAGAAATTGTTGCACGGTCAATTCACAATGCCGTGTGACAAGTGGTTGCTTTTGTCAAACTCATTTTAATTTGGGCCCACATGTCAAGATCATGAAAATTGTCAAGAAAAATGGTTGGCATTATAATATAAAGCTATTTTTTGACATATCTACAAACCCCCACATAATTATCATCTTCACAGCACGTGAATTTAACCCAGGGGGCCTGCAACCTTCTTAAACAAATGAGAATTTTTTATTTTAAATGTTTGAAATGAGTAAAATGTACTTGAATATAATTCTGGTATATTTTCTTTCCAGGCTCTAGGTGTGTGTGTGTGTGTGTGTGTGTGTGTGTGTGTGTGTGTGTGTGTGTGTGTGTGTGTGTGTGTGTGTGTGTGGGAACAAATTTTGGGCCATGACTCAGATTTCAGATAGCTGTCCTCCCACTAGCAGATGCTACTGTTTTCACTGTTATTAATCATAATGCAAGTTTTTAAACTCCTTCAACAGATGCTGGTGCCTCTATGTGAACAAGGAAATTGGAATTTTGCAAAGCTGGACCAAACTTCATTTCTCCCTCCCTCTAGTTATACCCAATGTATCTTGTAAGGTTATTGATTTGAAATGAAATCTCTTAAAAAATGGTCATTTTTCATGCTTTATTTATAAATAATTCCAGCTGCTCAAACTGGAACTATCTTTGTAGTTGGACTTTATGCTCAGCTGGTTTGCTGAGAATTTGTACTTTAAAAATGTAAATATTTTGTATTGCTACATACAAAAACAAATATTTAAAAATATCTGAATATATTTGGCTTTGACATCCCTCTTAAGGTGTCTTAAAACAGAATGGGGGCATTTTCGATGCAATTTCCTTTTCCTGTTTTTGTTTACACAACGTTAATATGTTCACTTTTTGTCCAGCTTCTTTTTATGAAACTTAGGTAACTCTTTACTGTCAGACATAACTAAATATATTTTATTATGTATTTAGTGTTATGTAATGCCTATAAACCTAATGAGGAATTGTCAGAACATGCACAAAAATAGCCTTACAAACAAAAATGGGAATATGTTTAATTTTTGATCTGCTGGCATGAAACAAATTAAAAAATAATCTTCTAGTCACAATCATTTGTATTTTCCATTGGTGAGTTAAAGCCGGGCTAAAAGTTAAGTAGTTGGAATCGTGATGATCAAACAACGAGGATAAAATAGTTCTTCTAAATAATTTGTGTAAAAAGGACAAATTGTTGTGTGTAGATTTTTTAACAAACACAAACTTGGTGTCATGTGATTCTAAATTTAGTTTTTCAGTCGTGGTTGAGGGGGAAAATGGTTATGGGACAGACAACATTTTGTGAATTAAACGAGAATATTTTGAAATATTGTGTAAGTGTTAAACATCTGTTTAACACTTACACAAAGCAAAACTCAGAGAAAATATGCTCAAGTCTTTCAGAGAGAAAGGATTGAGAATAAAGATTTTCAGACTTCCAGCTGGACTAAAATTGAAAGAAAAATCAACAGGATGTGCAGTTGAATAGTTCTCTTTTTATCTGCTGCCTAGACTAACACAATTGATAGAGTACATAGTGTCAGCACTGTTGAGAAGGAACAAAGTAAAAGAAACGGAGCGTGAAAAAGGGAAGTTGAAAGAGTCAGAGTAAAAGGAAATCTTGAAAATGGATTTTCGGTTTTGTTAATCAGGTTT
Organism: Poecilia latipinna; assembly: GCF_001443285.1. Classification (NCBI taxonomy): domain Eukaryota; kingdom Metazoa; phylum Chordata; class Actinopteri; order Cyprinodontiformes; family Poeciliidae; genus Poecilia; species Poecilia latipinna. The sequence continues at coordinate 28,487 of NW_015113611.1, read as the reverse complement.
AAAATGATGGTGAGTGCAGCAGGGGCCATTTCCACAAATCTAAACGTGTTGAAGCGTCATGTGAGACTGCTGCAACTATTAAAGGGGCAGTGTTATGTGTTCTCCAGACACATTGCGCCATTTTATAGCATAATTAAATGACTATGTATTTTGTTATAAAAATGCTAACTCAAATATGACTTAAAATAAATTTTACTTCTTGATTTAACGCCTTGAAATTGGAACTCTGTCTGTAAAAATACATGCTCTTGGTTCAGAAAGAGCAGGAAAACTCCCCTATCAACTCTTTACCAACGTTGTTATCAGCGTCACACTTAGAAGCAGCTTGGACAATGAGCTCAGCAGATGTACAGTTTGACCAGGTGGTTGCTAATTGCTGCTGGTTAGTCTGAAGGATCTGAGTAGGGGAGTCAGGGGTGAGGGCTGCTCTGAGAGGTGGAAGCTCAGAAGCTCTGAGGAGGAGCTGCACCTCAAAAGGGGCACTAGGTCTACCCAGGCTTTGCACAGCTGAATGGTTGCCATGGAGATTAAAAAATTCTTAAAAATGCATAGAAGAATCAAGACAAACCTCCAGCCAAGGTTTTGATAATGGCGTAACATTATAGCATGATGCAAAGCTCCAAAAAATTGATTTTGCGTGATGCTGTCCCTGCATTGAAGGTGGTGCGCCATGTAACCAGAGCTGTTGTGTAAACTCTGTTGTTAAAAGGGAAGTTTCACTGGCAGCTGCTCTCTAACTGGCATCACTGTCACCCCGCTGCTTCCTCCTTCTGAACGCCCCAGTAGGAAGCCACCCTGCTGCAGAACGTGGCCTGTTTACCTTCATGTTTCTACGTCATGAAACCACAGTGTGAAAAATGACCGCCGTTGTTAAACCTGATAAGCAAAACCCAAGATGCAAGATTTCCTTCTTCTCACTCTGACTCTCTCAGCTTCCCTTTTTATGCTTTCTATTTCTTTTTGACTTCCTTTCTTTTCATCAACACTGCAGAGGATATGTACTGTGTTGAAATGGCTGCATCTTCTAGAAATTTCTGCTGTGCTCCAGGCTCCTAACAGAATTTTAAGTGCAATGATTTTGGCAGAACCAGCGCTCTTCCAGGTAGAGTTAGGAAATGTTGGTTCCTAATAAAATCAGATTTTTTTTTATTATTCTAAATCTGATTTTCATTTTATTAGTTTTTTTTTCCCCACTTAAAAAGATCTCAGATATCAGGTGGTTGGATGCTGAGCGGCCTGTTGTGTTTTTGAGTTAAAAAATGTTTAAAGTTGACAGGAAATTTGAAAATATCACTTGATAATTATGTGTTATTGAAAGATTGGAAGAGTAATACCTGAACACCAACTGTAAAGTCTTAAAAATGAAAACATTTTAAAAAGACTTAAATACATAAGCAATCCTTATCTTGGTGGGGCACAATTAAAGCCTGGTGGCCCGCCAGGCTTATCATACACTAGGGGAAACTGAGATATATTGCATTCATCCCTTTTGGGAGTTGACCTGAATTCAAAGTAGAAGCTGTAAAACTTACTTGTAAAATATGATGACTGGCCTGGAAGGGCTCTGAACTACAGAAGTTCAAGGAACTTAAAAAAAAAAAAATCAATGTTGGTCAGGCTTGATGGACTCTATAGTGGGTCCATATGCAGGACAGGAGTCCTGCAGGAGCCTTCCTGTCATGATAGTTGATCAGTCTAACCCTGGTTTTAATCAGAGTGACTTGATGGTCATATACCTGTTATCACTCAATGCATAAAGTGCAGATGACAAACGGTCAGTGTTATTTTCACTGACCTTTAGCACATTTACAAAGAACGGGAGAAAATCCTCCAAGCTGAGTGTGTAAAAAGACTCCAGGCTATTTACTCTCATTGGACTTTATTAAAAAAGTATTAAGCAAAGGCTCTAAATGGTTACATACGCACAATATGTGTATATATATATATATATATATATATAAATAAATGATCTTAATAAAAATGTTAAAAAAATTATTTCCCCCTTTTATATGCTGTCAGTGCCCATTTTCTGTGATTGTAAAACATGGCAAACACTTAAGCTATTACTGAAAACCCATATTTGTTCAACCAAATAATTTGCACCGTCTAATAAACAATTTTACAAGTTGTGCATCATTTTAGAAAAAAGTTTTTCTCAAAATAGCCACATGGCTGGCTGTTTAATACTGTGCTTTTCTGTCTTTCTATTGTGAACTGCATAATGATTATAAACACACTCCCAGGCCTTAGAAAGCAGATTTGGAGCTTAAAGGATCTGAGTTTTTTTCTCTAATACTTAATGGTTCACATCTTTCTTTTGCTCACAAAGACCTGTCTAGAGAAGGGAAGTGCTGTAAAAGAAACTCTGAACACGCGCATGTTAGTGTGCATTATCTCCTGATCATGTAGAGTGAGGGTGATGTAATAATAGGGCCTTGGGATTTGCTGAGCGGCACAGATGGTGGTTCACAGAAGGGGAGGGTTGGGACCGCAGCCTTCTGGAGGTGATCCAGGCATTACTGCGAACAGCAGTCAGCTTCACATATGGGGGAATACTCTATTTGATGTCCACTATGCTGGGTAGATGTTGCTCCACTGGGAAGGCTCCTGATCAGTGTTACATTGTCTTGCTGGTTATAAAAGTGAAGTAAAAGTGGAAGTGTTTCCCCACAGCTTCATTGGCCTTTAGACTTAAGCATAATGCCGCATGGAATGTTCTGTTGCTGCAAAGTCTTGTAGCATTTTGTTCTTGTTAGCGTAGCTTTAAGATTTAGCCAAAATTTTACATAAAGTTAAAACTTGATTGCTATTGCTCGATTGCGTCACTGTGCTTGCCTCCAACGTGTCACGCTATGTGGGGAGTGACTACTGCCCTCCACCTCCTGTGGGATGCGGTGTGATGTTGAGGGGTTTCTCCAGCCCTCCATTTGAATCACTGGAGGTGATTGACCTCAGACGTTTGTCACTAAAGCTAGGTGTTCTGTGGGCCTTGCCTAGTGCAGCAGTGATGTTTACTTCCTCTTTTATTGCACCAGGTAAGGTAAAAGCTCCACTGAAATCTACCTCTGTCTCTAGCCCTAGTCTCACTCTGACCGATGAAGCGTCTCCATCGATGTCTTTTCCTCACTATAGTGGGAGTGAATCTGGGCAGGAATGTGGCAGGGCAGTGAGAGAGCAGGAGCAGCGACACTCGGCAATGACAAAGCTTGAGGTTGGAGTTTTCAAGGACTCAAATAAACCCTGATATTTCACTTTTCTAAAGAAATCAATGGCTGGCACAAACATAATGAAAACAGTTCAGTTTAGCTGATTGGTTTGCTCTATATATGTACATAATATACATCTATGTTGTGTCACTTTATTTTGTCTTTTTAAATGTGCAACCTTTGAATCTAGGTAAAGCACTCAAAAGATTTAAACCAATATCCAAAAGTAAGCAATGCTTAGCCTGGTGGGGGCAGTGTGGGGGGAACCTTATGTATAGACAACATATAGACGAGGCCATTCAATATGGCCGGTGTGGCTCAGAGGGATGACTCTGACATTCCAGATCTGCCAGCCACATCCCTCAGAAATGCTCCGGTCGCTAGGAATCCCAGAGTAGTGGGAACTTGAACAGGCACTGGTGGCACTCCTCTGTAAGGCTGGGGGCCAGTTCTGTGTGGAGCCATAAGTCTTTCATCGTGATGTGCCAAGCCATTCAGTGATTTATAAACAGAAGTACTTTTAAAGTCTATTCTCTGTTCTTGGGGAAGTGAGAAATCTCATCAGAAAACCTGCAGCAGGTGCTTCTGTTAAGCGATTCTGTGTTGTAACGTAGACTGATTAAAGATTAAAGGGTATGTGATGCAGGTGTCACCATAACCAGCCGGTCAGTATTAGAGAAAGGGTGTAGCTAATAGTGAGACGACTTACTAATGAGACTAAATTTAACTTACTACTTGAATCTGATAGATGCAATGGAAGGAGCTAAACACTAAAATAATAATGAGACCTTCTAAGCTTTGTATCCAAACTGATACTCCTTTGGCATCAGTTTCTTGTAAATTATGTATCATATCTTACCAAAAATAAACTTTTTGCTTGAATGAAAAAGATGCATCTAAATAACCAGGGGTATGAATAGTTTTGGGCTTAACTGTACACAGAATACTTAAAGAAACACAAACACCTGCAAACTTCAGGTGTTTGTAAATTAGAGAGTTTATTGTGAAGAAAATAATCCCTTTTTGATGTTCTCCTTTTCTGCTTCTTTACCATGTTGCCATGGCTACAGCCTCCAGGATAAAAAGCCTTGTCGTTGTAGGTCATCAGGTTCAATAGGAAACCATCTCTCAGGGAGGAGATGTCTGTATAAGGGCGGATAGTATCGTTAAGAACTGGATGTTGATTTAATGCAGCAATCAAGGTGATGCTTTGGGGTTTCCCTGTATGACTCAAGGAGAGTAGTAAAAGTTTAAGGCCTTGCCACACGCCCTAGCTGACGATCTCTAGGAAGAGTTCAATGAAAAATGACGTGGAAAACCTCAGAATGGCGTACTTTGACCCAAGATCCCCGACTTCCTGTTGGGCTTAGGGAAACCAAAAAGGATATTTCAGGGCTGGCACTCTTTTTATGTTTATATCATGACTTTTCTATAAGTTGACTTTTCTTGTAAACAAGAGAGATGTTTAGGAGTGACCAGTAGTCTGTCTAAACAGGGATTCAGATGAGGTGGGGCAGGAGCAGCAGAATCAGGCAGAGAAGTAACTTCTCCTTCAGGATGAGTTAAAGGAGCACCGGAATCAGCGGTTCTGGTTCCAGTCTGAATAGCCTTCTGAGCAACCACTAACCTGCTGATGCTCTCCCTTACAGTGCAGTGAGTGGGAACCACTGAGTCAGAGTATCTCATAATGAATGAATTCTAGCTGTGTTTTGGTGAATTAGCCTCAACTTCATGCACCAGGATTTGAATTGAACATAATTATGTACTCTGTGTTGAACCGTGTAGAGTGAGTTTTTAACTTTTAAGAATTTTAAAAATCTTTTCTCTTTCTCTCTGCAGATACAAGCCCTTCTTTCCCTTCCAAGTGCAGCCTCCGCTGGGCTCAGCCTGCGATTTGGATCTGTCAGTCCAGGACAGCAGGCTGGTGGAAGGCAAACTCAGAGTCACTCTTATTGAATGTAGCAGGTGACACACTTTCACTTCATCACCTCTGTTACTTGACTGACCTGGACATCTTTGTCCACAGACTGTCATGTTGAACACCAGACCTGGTTTGCACCTTGTCTCTTGACGTCTTTTGGTCCGATCACGATGTTTTGATCATGTCTGCGGTCTGCACACGTCTGTCAGTATTAAGAGTGAGGCACCGGTGTGTGCACATCTAAAATTTCAAAACCTTTTTTTATTTCATTTCTCTAGTTGTCTGAGCTAGCCATAATAAGACATCTGGTCACCAAACACATTATGCTTTGTCACTTATCATTTAACAGAACTAAACCGAAGGGAAGGAGCAGTAGAAGTCCACCATGTGAATCCAGGGTTAGCAACAGCAACTTGACAACGTCTTCATCTGCAATCCCTTTTCAGTTTAATTAAATTCAAATTGGAAAAGAAATATCCTTTGTCAGTCAGTAGGTAAAGGGAAAAATTTATCTCTACCAGCTGCATTCATTCTGTCCTGTTCTCTAATTAGATCTCCACTTAGCATTGCGCAATCTGGGTGATAAGTACTAATCCTTCACACTATAGACCTCATTATTTTTAAGTTTTGACATCACTTTTCATCAGTAATTCTAGCCAGGAGGCAATATGTTGCAACAAAGAAAAACATCATTTTCCAAATATTGCTTATCCTGTTGGTTAAAAACAACAGTCCCACTAGCTGACGGGGATCATCTGGGTTTATTCAATCATTCTGCTCTTCTGAAGTCATCCGATTTCTCCAGATCTGTAAAGGTGTATTCTCTCTCTCACCTCGACACCCCGTGTGACTGCAGGCCTTTTTGATGCAGCTGATTTCAATTTTACATCCTCAAACCCTAAAGCATGTAGCGAGCTCATCACTAAGGACGCTGTCAATCTTCAAAAATCTCACCTTTCTAAATCTAGAATGTTGACCATTTGTGAAAGCGTTTTATGAATTAAGCAGACCCTGTTGTGTTAGAGGGGTGTGTGTGAGAGTGAGATGGCGCTCAGCTACGTGTGTGTTCTATGGACCACAAATGATTGAATCAACATAATCTCGTAATAACGAGAGCTTTCCATTAAAATCACCTCCTCTTTCACCAGCCTTGTCACTCACCTTTTTAGCTATGCCCGTCTTTATTAGTGCTTTTGTTTCTTTTTAGTGTTTTTGAATATTTAACAATTCGTAGAGTATTGTACAGAGAAAGGGAAAATAAAATTACACTTGCATACATGTATCTGAAGTTTTTATACATATTCAAGGAGTGAGCTTGGCTATGTACGGATGATGCCCCACCTCTATTCTTCATTGTACTTCCAATGTAAAGTCCCATACAAGTTATTAGTCGTGTAGTTCTCCCAAGATACTATTAGTTACATAATAGGTGTAGTAATGACAGTAGTCCATTGTCATTAAGTCTTGCTTCAAATGACTTGATACATTACTGCCACCTTGTGGTTGTGGTTAGAAGCACACTACTGAGCATAAAATCAGCTTTCAAAATATGGGGGAATTTTACTGCCATAACGTCGAGGGCACACATTTTCAGTCTGAAAGCAAACCTTCATGTCTTTGTTCTCAAAACTTGTAATGATTGCCCTCAGATCTTCTGCTCTCTTTCAAATATAGATCTATCAACTGTAGCAACCTGCGCTGCCACTATAGATATATCTATCTATGTATCCATCTGTCGATATAGACATGTTTTTCCATCAATCAATATAGATATTGATCCACGGAACCAACGGTTGTTGTAGGCTGTTAGCGATGCTTTCAGACTGAACATGTAGCCACAAGTATGAAAAGTTTTGAGAACAAAAGACATGAAATCCTGCTTTCAGACTGAAAATGTGTGCTCTCGACTCATGGCAATAAAATCCCTCCGTACCAAAACGAGTTTCAAACCTGCTTACATCAGCGGACTCTCTTGACTGACGTTTCCTTGACTGATGGCCACAGGAAGCCATCAGAGAATGGCTTCCTGTGGCTGTCTTAGTGATCTCACTGTTTCTGTCCTGCGCCTGCAGACTGTTCATTCTGGGCTCGTATGACAGAGAAACCTACGTTCACTGCACCCTGGAGCTGAGCAGCCAGCAGTGGAAGGAGAAGACGCGCAGCTCCATAAAGCAGGTATGCCGTTTTTCCATTCCGTCCACTCTTCTCCTCCTGTCTGGTGTTCTTATCCTGCTGTCGACTAATTCATGTACAACGCCCAGAAGAAGCAGAAGGAGCTCTGACATGGATGGGCCAGATGCTTTTAGTTCATCTCAGGTTGGATCAGGTAACCCCATCCCCCAGATCTGGAACAACCTGCCTTCAAGTCTTTTTAAAGAGAAAACTCACATTTTCTACACTATTTTTTTTTTTTTCCAAGTTCAGCAGATTTTTTTTGTTGTTGTATCAATTTATTATATTTATTTTAATGTGCTGAGTATAACATTAATGCTCAAGAATATAGAAGGCCACACTTATTAGTACAGATGTGTGTAAAGGTTTAGAATCATCTCGTCTTTTCTTAAAGTAGCGTAACTGCAGCTTTGATTGGAGAAACATTCATTCAGAAAAAAGTCTAATGGAAAAAAATTATACTTACTGAAATGTAATTTCACTATTAGTGAACTGAAATGTAATTTCAGTAAGTATATAAAAATAATAGTTATTTTTATTACAATCATCATTGGCACAATTGTTTGCTTTTGTAACATTTACTCCAAATAGATGTAACCAAGGCACGTTTTCATTTGTGCTTTAACTTTTAAAGTTGATCCGAGTTCTTGAAGCTTCCAACCGGTAATCCTTCAATTCCTGCCTGCCTGGGTTATATGTATTAGGGTTGCAGTGACAACCCTAATATTGTCAGTGCAACCCTGATAATATTGCGTGCCCATAAAGGAAGATGGGCGATCAGCCGATGCATGCATGTGAAATGGATTTGTGCCACCGTGGAATTTTTTCTTCTTCTTACAATTAAAATACACTGTTTTTCTCCTGTTTAGAAATGCACTTAAAGTTTTTTTTTTTTTTGTATTGAATTGTGCTGCTACAGTGATAGACAAATTTATTTTACGTCCTTTTTTTTTGTAGCTGAACGTTTTGCAGAAACTTTAAACATCTCGTGAACAAGGATTAGTTTTCTCTGCTGATACCTTAACACATGCTGCATTTCCAACAACAGATCACTGAATAAAATCCTCTGAAGCAAACTGATCACAGTGCTGGAATATCTTAAGAGATGCTGTACTGCATATCACAACCAGCAGATGGCGCTACACTGTTGTAAGCTGTCTAAAGGCAGATATGAAGGGACATCTGTGGGTCATTGCATTCTGATTGAATAAGCTCTGCTGACAGTTTAGACACAAATGCCAATTTAATAATACACGAAAACTTGTAATGTAGGAAAACTGAGTAAAACATTTCCTCGTCGTATGCTGCTTATTGGAAAACTTTGACAAAATGACACATTAATAAAAGCTCACTGTCATCTTCTCTGCATTCATCAGATTGTTCCATTGTTGACATTTTGCGACGCGAAGGAAATCTTCAGGCCCCCTGCAGCAAACCTTTCTAATTGTTGCAATTTAGAGATATTACAGTCATCACATCAGGCTGCTTTGGAAGTGACTAATGACCATTTTAGGGGAAAATGTCACACCTAATTACCGGCCAAGGCTCCAGCCAACCTGCCGCTGCCGAGCTGTCCACACACCTCCCAATGGCATTTGTAAAGGCTCACAGATTATTTCTGTTGAACAATAATAACCTTTTTGTCGGTTCTCATGTCGCGCCTTTAAATAAGGAGAAGCAGTTGAGAACTCGTCCAACAGGGGGCAATAAAATACCACAACCTGCTCCGAGATGACATAAGCCCATTCATGTCCTCCTAGAGCTGCCATTTTAAAATGTCTAATCTTTTTGTTATTCTGTCTTGGTTTCTACTCTGCAGACACAAACAGTCAGGTCATTTATGCAGTTGGCTCTTATATCAAACTTACTGTTTGCACTTTATTCATGTTTTCAGGAGGCATTATGTGGTAAGAAAACAATATCTATATCCGCAGAGTCTGCTTGGTTCTAACGGGGAAAAGTCTTAATGTGTGAACTTCACTCTGACAGCCGAATATTCCTGCGTTACACTCCAGACTCTCCCCAAAGCATCTCTAGTGATCCCGTGTGGACACGGTCATCGTTTCTGTTCTGTTCTGTTCCCGTAAACACCTCGCACATCGTCTCATCAATATCATATCCTACCTAGAATTTATCACCCCTACACATGTGTGATGTACATCAATCGGTCTGTCTCTGAAACTGGCCAACTTTTCCTTCAGTGGCTCTAACCTGTCATTGGAAGGTGAACTCCTGAAATAGCACACCATTTTCCTCTTTTTTTTTTTTAAGCCTTAACCAGGGAACCCTGGGTTTTTTTTTTTTTTTTTTCTTCCCAGTGTGTAAATGCATTAGCAAACAGCAGACTCTTCAGCCTCTGTAACAAGCTTTCTGCTGTAACTGGTCCTCAGTTATTCAGCGCCGAAAATCTTGTGATGGCAATGGTATTGGTAAATATCGCAATGCTGCGATATCTGCCTGTTTTCTTCTTTTCTCTCTCTCTCTAATTTGTGCTTCCTTCTCTCTTATGTGACCTTTAACATTTTTGGCGATGTTATTTGTGTCCAGTATGAGCTTTTGCTGTGATGAAACTCTGTAGTCTTGATGCTAATGCATTACTTAGCCAGCAGGACAACTTCAGAACTTGTAAATATATCAGCCAACAACTATTGGACTCAAAAGCGGTTCTTTGTGAAATGCATATGATGCACACTGATACTGTGATGGTGATATATTTTTGAAATATTGCGCCGCCCTAGCTCCTAAATCCACAAAGCACAACAAAAATCTATCCTTAAAATAAGGATAAGGTGATGGTGCACACAGGTAGGCCTATCAAAGAAATTTTGCTGGACAATAAATTGTCCCAAACGTTATTGCGATAATCAATAATATCATTGAGACCCGTTTCAAGTAATATAATGGTAATGGCAGGAACATATGCTCCAAGATCAATAACCTTTAAATTCTAATAAACATTCAACACTGGAACTGGAAAACATTTTAAATATCCAACATAAATAAACAAAACAACAACAATAAACAAAACGAATTATGAAGTCTGTGTAAACAACGTTGTTCTTCATAAAAGGGCTGGTTGGGACCAGTGCACCAGACTGGAGACTTTTATCATCCAGTTTTTTGTAGAAAGAGGGAAAGAAAAAGAGAAAAACAATAAATCATTAAAATGGAGATTATTGAGCTTGTTTTAATTGATCATGTGACTAATTGATTTATTGCTTGTTGTGACAGGCCTACACACAGGGTGCTCATTCAGCAGCAGTCTGTCCAGTGATAGCCTGTCTATGTAACTGTATGTTTAAACTTCAGACAATATGCCAAATGTAAAAAAATAAATAAAATAAATTTGTCTGTTTAGAGCTGCGTTATGCAGTTTGAGATTTCTGTGTAAATGTCCAGGGATAAATATGCAGAGTAAAATCAGAATCGGTCGTCTCCATGAAGGTGTCGGTTTAAGGTGGTGGATGTTGCTGTAAAACATGACCGTCAACTGGAAATTGGTTTTATTTGTCTCGAGTTGTACAAGATCGCTACTGTTGTGGCGTTTGCTTTATGTCCTTTGGCTGAAGCGGAGAGCCAGACGTGAATGAAGCAAGCTGTCCCATCATCAGGTGAAGCTGCAGGCAGCTTTTCTATCGGTTCCGTCTCTGCACCCGAGCGGTTTCGCCCTCAGCGGAGCCCTCTGTGAGTGCGCCCACTTCAAAGTGTCCGTATTCCTTTTTTGTTAATAGAGGCACACAAATGCAGATTCCTAGTGGCATTTGAGCCTGTTTTATCAGACCTCCCCAGTCTGCATGTCCTCAGCAGGACTCAGTAGTAAGGATTAAAGACTATACCATCTGCAAAAGGTCAATTCACCCTCTTGCTCTGCTGTTCCCCCTTGATGATGCCCAGATATAAATATCTGCCTTAAAGTATAACTGCTGTCCTCTATGTGGTTTGTCTTTCTAAACCTGGTTAACTGGGATTAGTTTCATTTCTCCATCTTCTGTCTTAAGTGTTTCCAGCAGGACAGAATTTCCACAATGGAGACGAGCCAGTTTTATCAAGCTTTTTGTTTGTTCTTTTTTTTCCCCCAAGTATCATCTCCCCTCCCCACTGCTATTTATTATGAACTATTGCTGATAGATTTCAGGGCTGAAATATCTTCTCTTGGAACACAGTTGCTCTGTGTTTGTCTCGTTTACCTGTTTCAACTCAGAGCTTGTTCTTCTTGTTCTGAATGACGCATAGATAATATTTGCAGAGTGTGTTTATTCGACATGTTGGTTAAGTCTTCCACCACTATGATACATAAAGTCATTAAAAAAAAGGCAAGCAATAATACTGATCAAGCCAGTGCAATCTTTAAAGACAGACTTCTGTTTTAATTGATGCAGACTAGGAATAGGATTTTGCTATTTGTGATTGAAGCAGAATTTCATTTTCTTTTTTTATTTTGTTTTTATTTTCTTTCATCTTTAGCTGGTAACCCCCATGAGTCACGAGGACACACCTTTAGCTCATCTAAGTCTTTAAGCTTCACATAATAAAAGCTCGCTGTTCTGTTTCCGTAGAAAATTGTGCTTTTCTTTTTATTGTTACTCATCCATGGTGTGTTGTGTTTTAAGTGGTGAGGTGCAGTATGTCAGGCATGTTTGCACATCTGCCTTGTCGATTTCATTTTCAGCCCTCAGTGATGATGCCTGCTGACAGCTTAACTGAAGGGGCAGAGAAAGGGGGATGTGTGTGCACATACAAGCATGCTGGTCAACGTCCTGTTGTGTTGCAACACTTGTTGCTCTTGGTGTGTTCGCGTCGCTTGAAAGGAAAGGGGCATGTTTGGATTTCCGACTGCATGAGCCTGGATTTTCCACTGGAGGCTGTGATAAGACGGAAAAACTAAAAGCAGTTGTAAATGTTAGATTTAAATTTAATGAGCTCATGATGGTTTATGCCTCTCATTGTAGCAACATATGTTGAAAAACCTGTTGGTGCTCTGAGGAGTTGCTTTGAGCCCATTTTAGCAAGCACCAAAACCTACCGGTCCCTATCTGGAATAATGTGTCTTGAATTGGATATGAATGAAACTGCCATATTGTTTGCATATTCTGTTAGAAAACACAAGCTCTGAATGACATTTCAGAATTGCTGCTCCAGTCATTTAGTGTCAACCAGCTAATATTGGCATCACCATCATTAAGCAGCTAACACATTGGAACCGCAGCACGTCAGCAAACGCTTGGAGCACAAACTGGAAGTGTTGCGCCTGATCACACAAACTGACTTTGTTCATTAAGTTTGCTGTGGTGATTGTTGTTAGTTAATACATCCATATCTCTGTCTTGATGATGGAGTTGTAAATCGCCTGACTCCTGAATGAACTGAATCTATGCAAGCACTCTTCACTAATCAGTGCTACAGTTATTTGGAGAGGTCATTAAGGATTTCTTTCTCTCGGGGTTTGTTTTTGACGGTGAACTACTTTAACTTGGAATGAGTTGAAATCTTCCAATGTGACGCAATCGAGAACATTTGTTTGTGAGTAACCAACCAAATTTGACTGGCATGGATTTAAGGGATTTTAGCTGTCAGACATTGTATGCTGTCAGATCAGTATACAGTGTCACACGTGATTGTCATACGTGTAGCACAAACTGACGGCTATATTTGTCAGACAAGTATACTCTGCCCATTGCCATATGCTTTTATTTAATCAGCAACCTAACACCATGACGTAGAAGTTAGATTGCCTTAAACTTTAATAGCAACTGAATGAGATTCTCACTTAGCATTTAACCAGGAAAAGGGAGGCATGTTTCGTAGTTGACTGCAGCTGCAGCTAGGCCTTGCTTTAGATATACTTTGAATCCATGATAATGCATGTGTATCTATCTAGTTATTATTGAAAATGATTCATTGTCTTATTTATGTTGTATCTTGTTGCGTATGCTGAACTGACAGCTCTTTTAAATGTCCCTGACCTCTTAATGCGCATACACACACATGCGTACTAACTGCATGTATTCTGTTCTGACAGCGTATGCTGATCTGACATAACATGGGCAGCAGTATAGCTCTGTTAGCATTTTAAAGAGCTTCCAACTCTACCTGTCTCAGCATGGCAGCACAGTAGCACGGCATTTATTTTTAGCTTGCAAAATTAACGATCAGTTGTTGGAGCCTCTCGTCAGTTTTGCTTTTACAAATGACTCAGTCTTCTGGAGAGAAATGTTGAGGGCACAAATGTAGGCACTTCTGAAGTTGTGTTTGGCTTTGACTCTCTCCCACTGTGCTCTTCTTTTTTAAACATGGGAAATTATCCAGATTCACCTCACTGTTTTTTTTTTTTTTATAATTACAGCCAATAGTGACAAAGTGTGGCATTATCTAAAATTACAACAATCAAACACAAATTGATAAAAACAACTCAGGTAAAGTTGGCCTTCCTGTGCTTAGTCCAGTACAGAACAGACCAAAACAACACATCAGGTGAAAAAATGGCAAACTCCATGGGTGAAAAATGTAATAAAAGATATACATTTTTGAAGTAATTGTGAGTTTTGGCCTATCACAAACAGCATTTTTTTTAGTTAATAGAAAAATTACAACATATTTAGGCCAACATGTTCTATCAATTCTGGATCACTTTAAAATCTGGAAGCCAATTTGTTTGGACTCTATAAAAAGATTCCACAATAGCTTATTTACACGACAGCATGTACATCTAGCATGTAGTTGGAGCACACCCAAGGGATTCATTATGTTTGGCATTATTTTGTAACAAACTCATTGAGTTGTGGCAGCTGATACTTTTATCAGCCGTTTCCACAGTCCCGTGTCAATTAAATGACTCTTTCTAATTGTGTTTGACAATACCTGGCAGTATGGAAAAAAGCAGATTAAAGACATGAGAGCTTGGTCCTACAAGCTGTTTGTTCCTAATCACTCTTCTAGTGATCAATTCACCTCCAAGGAAACTCAATAGACCAGCTGCCATGTGCATGACCAGCAGAGCCACAGTCACATTACAGATTTGTTGCCATTACTATTTGGGATGTTTTTCTTCTGGCCCCATAGACATGGCTTCTTATCAGAGAAGAAATTACCTGTTAGACGGTAAGGGTTAAAGTCAATGCTCATAACTGCTAATAATACCTGAACATATGACCAACAACAATCAGTTTTTCATGTAAGCAATGTTCCTGATACAGTGTTTGATAAAGTGTAGTGTATAGTGGTGCAGTATTCAAGTATCAAACTAAATGAAAGACCTGTCAGTTTTATATTTAAACATATATATAATTTTATACCGTAGTTATTTTAGTAGATAAGTCAATTGAGAACAAATTCTCATTTTCTGGAAATATAACACACCATTCATGAGAAAACAGAAGAATAACATAAAGCAAACAAAATAAATATACAACTATGTTCATATTGACTAAATGTACAATATACACATAAGTAAACTTTTTTCTTTTTAAATTAAGCAATCCACCAGTCTGCTCTGAATCACTTTCCTTTTATTTACCTATATTGACTAGATATAAAACCAAACAAACTTGCACAAAAATAAATACAAAGGTAGGTCAACTTCTTCTCGTGGGAATGGAAGTGACTGAAATAAAGAACAAACGTTCAGCAATCTTGTTCCAGTCATTGATTAAGTTCATAATGTTCTTTCTACTCTCAAATTTCCTTTAGAGTTTGAAAAGATCTTAGCTGGTCCGATTGGGGGATGTGGTCATGGGAGCGGCAGTGGCTGAACAGGAGAGCAGTTTTGGAGTTTATTTTTGGACTATGGATAATGAACCATCAAGATAACAATTTTCAGGAGTACAGACAATGTTCATACTCCTGAATAGTGGTAGGAGTTTGCCCTGGAATTGGTGGATTGCTGGTTTGGTCCCCCGGTGTCCCCACTTCTGTCGTTGTGTCCTTGGGCAAGACACTTCACCCGCCTTGCCATCTGGTGGGCAGTCTGCTGTCGGGGGCAGCTGTGCCTACTATCCAGTAGCTTACCACCATCACCGTGTGACTGTGTGTGTAAATGGTTGAATGAATGTCTGTAGTGTGAAGCGCTTTGAGGTTTTTATAAAGCGCTATACAAGTACAAAGCCAAAGCCAGCCAGTATTGACGATGTTGATATTGACAAAACTAAAGTGAAGGAATTTCAATAGTGAAAGTTGCACACAGTCTGGAGGCCTCATCTGTTTATCTCTCGGTGAGAGAGGAGCTTGTGTAGAGGTTGTTTTCCCTGGAAGCTTGTGAGGAAACCTACATTTTCTACCCAACTGCTTATGTGTAAATCTGTGTTTACTATAAAAGGCATGCTTTCTATTCTATCTGCTCTATGTGCGTCTGTGTAAATCTTCTGTTCTGTGGAATCAGCTGAATGCCCTTTATATCACCACTGAATTTTGGCCAAATTTCCAATGGATTCAGTCACACTGACTTTGCATGTGCTTCTACCCCCCGCTCCTCCATTGTCTGACAGTGACATCTGCTGCACTCCTCCTGAGCGTCACGCTAAGACCACAGGAGCTTAACCCCGAGCCAGGTCCACATAATTTAAATTTTTTGCATCTGTCTTTTTTAAAAAGCTCTTCCTTTGCGATCTTAGTCAGGCTACTTCCTGCTTGCTCTGTTTTGATACCAGCTGATTACGTCAACAAGCATTACCACAGTTAGCCAGTAGACTGCAGATCTCTACCATAGGCCAAATTTCTATGTTTCTACCAAATACTGTATATGGCATAGTAATGCAAGAACGCATTATCAAAGATCAATACATTTTAAATTCAAGTCAAAAAAAAGTGTGTCAGTCATTAATATCATCATTTTTTTTTTCAGGAGTAAATTTGAAACTTGATATTTTCCTGATGTGCAAGCCTTTTCTTTGGCTTGTGCCACATGCAGGCATTGGTGTATGTTTAGATTAATCTTGGTTTAACAAGATCTTTGTGATCTGTGTGATATTTGGAGATGTGACTGATTCCTGAATCATAGTGTTACTTTGAAGAATTTTCCGATTGCAAGGATCAGATGACCGACATGACGTAGGCATGTCTGTTTTTCGTCAGCCATATTAATGTTATTTAGAATGATGGAAACCACCAAATATACTTATGTTTTTCTTTGTTTTGTCTTTTTTTTTTTACAAAAATGATATTTTACAAGATTTATTGTGCAGCATATTAGACAAATTAAATCACTAGGTTTTTTTCTGTTCTAAAAGAGATTTGTGTTTGTGTTTTCATGGACAGTCAGAGGCTTTGCTGGAAAAAAAACCCAAGTTGCTTTTGACTTCAAAACCTGCAGACTTGTTTATTCCTTGGATAAAATCAGGTGAGAGTGTGCAAATGTTACTTGAATAAGTAAATGCTGTGCGGTCAAGGGGCCACTTGATGGGAGTTCAGTGAAACAAGCTTGGCGTCTGCGTGACAGACGAGCCGCGGCGCTCAAAGGGAAGAAAACCAAAATGCCAAATTGATAATGTATTAAATTGCAGATGATGTCTTAGTCCTTTTCGGGGGACTGCTAGCAGGTGAAAATATACTTGTCATCCAATCAGCAAGGATTATGCAACAGTCATGACAGATGATTATTTTTCAGCTGTGGCACAATGACCGTGCTATGAAAGGGGACTGTGTGGGCGACCAAACCGCTGTTCCTGTCAATTCAAGTGCAAATTAGCCAGAACACCTTTTTGTTTTCCTGTGTTTCCATGGCAAACCTTTTGTTGTTCAAGCTTTTGAAACCTGCCTCATACAATAAAAAAAAAAAAAGAAAAAGTAACTTAAAAATTCAGATTTGAGCCTCAAAACAATCACAAATGTAACACTAAGGTTAATCATTCAGCTCAAGAAACACATGCCATCCAGTGCTGGGCTGAACATCCGTTCATTTGTTTTTACGGCATAAACCGGTTGGAGTTCCATGAATTAATTTACTTATGTGGGTGTATTAAAGGCTGTAATGTCATTTCTGTCATTTTAATTGTACAAATTGGAGGTCAGTCGACTGGTGCACTTTATTCTTAGATTGTCAGAACTAGATCAGTCTTCATATTGTCATATTTACAATTCAGTTAAAACATAGGAAAAAAATCCAGATGTAGTCAGTTATAGAAACACTTGAATCAACCAAAATCAGAACCATTGAGTTAAGCTGGGGACACACTACACAATATTTCATCTAATTTCATCCAGAACAACAGAACGCCAGCAGTGGTGGTGGGATGCTGACAGGCGAGTCAGCACAGGTCTGACCCCAGTTTGTCAGGTAACATGTTTATTTATTTATTTATTTTTTTGACAAGTAGGGACCCATTAGTGTACAGTGAATTCTTATTTGGATATACATCCAAACAAGAATTGTCTTGCTGCCAGCTGACAGGGGGGGTTGGGATATGATTAGTTGCAAGCTGACTTCTGAGAAAAGTTCCTCTAAAGAGCAAGCCTGTAGCGTGTGTACAGCTGCTTGACTGGATGCTCTGTCACCTTTGTGCCCATAATAGATTCACAAAGGAGTGTGCAAGTCCATTCTGCTCAAGTGCAAATAGAGGCCTGCTCCCATTTCCACACACCACCAGTATATGCTCTGTCAAAAGCTCTCATATGTTCCAGTTGTGGTGCAAACAAACCTCCCGTGATACGGTCGCTGCTCAGGAGCAGCAGCTGCTGACTTCATAGATGAAACAGATAAGTGATTATTCTGTGTATCTGTTTTAGCCCAAGCATACAGAGAGAATATTGCATTTCCAGAATCATGCAAATTAACTTCTGTGAAAATTGTTTCTGTGGTCAAACATGTTTGAACTGTCGACATTGAGCTGAACACGGGGGTACGGCCAGTAACCTTAACGTTCCTATTAGTAGAGCTACAACTTATAAACCTGTTACGTCCCTCCAAGAAACGAGATAAGTCAATGAATCAATCAACACTATTGGTTTTAAAGAGAGGCAAAATAACAACAAACATCCCAAATGAGTTTCTTCAGTCCAATTCAAAGCAAAGTGACCGAAAACTGCACATCGTCCTGTTCTTCAAGCTAGCCTAACTGGAACATGTGATCTCATTGTTAGGTGCACTGTTTCTTTCAGGAGGTTTAAAAATGTTGCACATTACACTCAAGAAGCAGCCATAAAT
This sequence comes from Poecilia latipinna, assembly GCF_001443285.1. Lineage (NCBI taxonomy): Eukaryota > Metazoa > Chordata > Actinopteri > Cyprinodontiformes > Poeciliidae > Poecilia > Poecilia latipinna. The sequence continues at coordinate 10,054 of NW_015113611.1, read as the reverse complement.
GTTCTTTAACTTGTGACGTTGACGGTTGAGGTGGCAGAGCACGGACTCCGTGGTTAGAGCCTCCGGTTGTCAACGTGGTGGATCTGGGTTCATTTCCCATCTCGGGCCATTTGCTTCATATCTTTTCCTTCTCTCTCCACCATGTTTCATGTCAGTTCACTGTTCAATAAAGGCCACTATTGTTACAAATCTTAAAAAAACAAAAAACAAAATAATTCAATTCTTAACCATAAACAATATTAGCCCAATTCCAAGGAACATAAAATAAAGAAAAATTTTTCCTCCCAAAAAAAAAGTTCTTTAAATATTTTAATTCATAACCTCTTCTGTGTGGCATTAAAGGAGATTATTGGTCAATGTATTTGTGGACTTTAATTTCATTGCTCATATGTTGGCTTGCTTCGAGAATGATCCAGTTGTTGAAAAGCTAAAGTCGAAGGCAGACGGGATAAACATAATTCCCTATAGAATCTGTTTTTGTTCATTTTAACTTAACCATTTGCAATTTGTCGAACTATTGAAAAAAAAAACCCGCTATCTTTATTTAGTGTTTACAAAAGAAAGCTCATTTTAAATGCAAAATGTGACATGTGAATTCTCTGCCCTTTCTGCTCCCGAGAGCTGGTTTAGTGCGTCTGCAATTTTCAGTTTAATTGTGGTGTACTGGTGCTTTTTCTCAGGGCTGAGCAGCAGCGGCTAACCTTGTTAACATCGACTAAGACAACAAGCAGCTCCTGGTTTCTTGTCTCTGAGGAGAAAAACCAAACGGCACGTAGCAGCATGAACAGGCCAGATGTAAATGGAACAATTCACCGTCTGTTTTGGTGAAGCAGCCTCTCTTTATATCTGCTCGGCCACAGAACAAATCAAAGGTTAATATGTTCAAATTGGGAGCTATCATGATCTCCTGTTATCCTCCGGGATTGAAAGCTAGACCGATCTTTGTTTGATCCCAAAGAGAACCTCTGATAAAATCCCTCCTCTCACTGCTTTATTTTACACACTGATGCATTGTGAACTTCAGACCACATGCACCAGAATGTAAAAAAGTAAAGCTACTAGACCAAAATTACTTCTAGCCACTAAAGTAGTTGCATTATAAAACCGAAGAGGTTGAACTTTGAAGGTTTCTTATGTTACCATGTTTGCTACAAACCTACCACCTTAATCAATTCGATTCCACTTCTTAAAATGTCAACGTTATTTGTGCAAGTTATATATAAGCAAACATCTTATCACTTCACAAAGCCTTGCAAATAGCAATATTTCTATTTTTCATCCTGCTGTGAATGCATTCAGTGTGTGTGGCGTGCAGTGAGGCGGCCTCGAGCAGCCGGGTGGGAAAAGACAGATGCACATAATTTATGCAAAGATTCTTTGGGGGAATTAAGACCTTGTTAATATATTATGTTGCGATAATAAAGAAAATTGCTGAAGGCGTCATCCTCCTGGAACTTTGAAACAAATCTATTTGACTCTTATCATTTTGTCAACACAGGCAGCAGCTACGGACTCAATTTCATCTTTTGTTGGTTATGTGTTTTTGAGAAATCTGGAAAATGTTCCTCCTTTTGACTTTTTTGTTTTCATTGGTGGCTTTTCAGCGTATCTTTTGCAACTATATTGGAAATATGTAATTGCTCTGTTTAATTTATGTGGACAGTTAATTGAGATTGGATTGACAATCTGCCAAAGCGGATCTTCTGTAGGAAACATTCTTATAAATTTCTGAGTCTAGAAGGTTATTTGACTACCTGGAACAAATTTCCAGTGGAAGGTAACCAGGTGGTAGGTGGACTGAAACGGCGTCTCCTTTTGCTTGGTTGAACATCCCTCTGGTTTACAGCAGGTCTGTCAGGGTGTTTGTGAGATGGAGAGGATGGGGAGGAGAAAACTCTTTTTCCTGTCACTGCGCTGCTTGGTAATTTAATCTCATACCACATGTCAGATCGATTTGTGTATGGTTATAGGGTACCAGTCGCTGCAAGGCAAGTGCACAGCAATTCCCTGCCACATCTAATTAGCAGGCCCAGTGGTGATGGGGGTGGGGTTGGGCTGAGGAGAGGACTCCATTTCCAGGATCTGCACAGGTGGCTAAGTGGACTCTTGTTGTTTTGACCAGCAGAAATTCTCAGACACACTATTTCAAATGGTTGTTACAGCCGCGTGAAGTCCGCACTTCAACACCCTTCTTGCCAATATGTTCCCGTTATTCGCCACACAACTGTCGGTTGCAGTTGCTGCAAGGCGAGTGACCACAATAGACTGCAATGACAGTCATGAACCAGTGGCTAGCTTCTCCCTTACCTCATTTTGTAAAGAGAAATTTAACCACATGTGCATTATGCTTGGAATTTGTATTGATATGATGCTTTCACTGACCTATTGACACAACACATGGACAATAGTGACAGCATTTGAAATATGTGGAGTGAAGGTTTAATTGTGTAAAAAAGCAGCCTCCTGATATTATTCATTTTTCTTTTTTTTTTCTGTAATGGTGTTTATCAAATGGTGGCAACACAATGCGCCACGATACGAGTCTGTCCAAGCCTCTGCAACTCAGTCAAGTTTAATTCCTTATCAAATAAGTTTTCCTTGATGTGAGATGGTGGTCCAGCTGCACCAAATTCAATCCAGGTCGGAGACGATACTCGGATGAGATTTTTTTTTTCCTGATTTAGTTAAAGGTAAAGCTTAGCTAATTCTTTTCCTCAAACACAATGAGCTAGAGTACAGTAAAGATGAGCTCTGAACCGGTCTTCAAGTCTATTGGATGAATCTGGGCACATACAGTTAGTCGTAGCAAAAGCTCAGCCAAAAGCTTTGTCCCGGAGAGAGACTGTGCAGAGCTTTACGTTTTTTTGGCAGCATTATCTTAGTCAGTGCACCCTCCCTATAGCAAAACAGAATGCCAGACCAGATGTAGCTTTTATGAAGAGTAACAGAGAACGCAAAGCATTGCATGGTTCAGCAAACCTGTACTTTATTGCAACCAATCTTGTTGAGTTAGAGATGAATATTTTCAACTGAGCCCAATTTTTTTCCACCATGAAGACTATGCAAAAAAGTTTTGATATAAAAGTCATGTTTTTTTTAATTATTATTATTATTTCTAAGCATGGTGTCCAAGGCGAGTAATGCCGAATCATTCTCTTCAGAAAGAATAGGTCATTTCCTCTTTTGGTCCAACACCCTGTGTTAGATGGATTACGTCATTAGGTTTGAAATGAGGATATATGTCCTCTTCTGTTTCCAATATCCTGCTTAATATCCCCATGTTTTGCATATCCTGTCATTCTATGCAGTTTTCAGGTTGTTTGCTAAAAGACTGTACAATAAAAGTAATTTTATTATGAGTAGCTTCTACATTTGTCCCCATAGTAACCTTAGGGTTAGGGTTACCCTGAACCTTATGGCCTCCTTTGTGTGTTACTCTCACACAAAGTAGGTTACATGGACAAACACTTGTTCCAATTATTGTGCCTGCATGGAGGACAATATTCCAGTTATTAGCCAAAAAGGTGCGATATATAATTATTTGAGTGAATTGTCAAGTTATCTCGTTCACCACAAACTACTCTTTGTGTAGTAGTTTGTGTTGTATGACATTATTTGTAATGTATGGCATCAGTGTAACTCTCCCAGATGCTAAAACCACATTTCCTACCCTGAAAAACAATTTAATTTTATACTTAAGGACTCTGACAATCTTTGTTCTGTCACTATAATATCCTCTGCTGTCTGTGTGGAGAGTTCACTATGTACAAATTGTGTCAATGGGTAAACTACTACCCTGGAAGAGACTAGCCACTTATTCTTCGTACAGAAAGTCTGGACCTGTTGAGAAACAATCGCTTGCTGGAGGCGTGAACTCTGTTGAAGTTTTAAACGACTGAATCAGATTTTACCCAATCGCGAATGTTTGGCTGATTTATGTAATGTGCCAGCGCCACCGTAAAGGACGCAACGCTATGAAGCTTACCAGAAATTGTGTGTGTGCTTTAAACAGCCTTTTCCCACTGTGAAGAGAAAAGTACAGAGCCAAACAAAACCACTGCCAGCAATCAAATGTCTTAAGCATTTTTGTTTCTGAAATATTACCTTTTTATTTAAAGAAAAAGTCAGTGTTGTCAAATGCTTCTTTTAATAGTTCTCTATTTATATTGCTATCTAATTGGGGAGAAGCTAATTTACTTAACTTGTTTAAAACCTGTTTATGAGGACTATCACGATCATATACATCACATAAAGCAATATTGCAGTCAGAGCCGAGCAGTTTTTTCAATCAGCAAGGCAAAATCCACAAAAGTTAAATGTTTGGTAAGTTTGTATCATTGATGCGAGAGATTTTAGCTTAAATCAGTTCTACATTTGGTGTCATTTTGGCATGTAACCTGACTGCAAACAGTGTCGCTCAGGACTCACCCACAGCAGTGAGCTTTCGCCTTCCACCTGCTAAACCCATTCCCTCACCCCCTCGCCTGCCAGTATGTATAGATCATCTGCTTATTCAGGGCCAGCTCTAACTCAATCACTACCTTCCAGCTGAACAGTAACAAATGATAGCATGGGAAATTACAGTCATTTGTCTCTGCCTTCCCACACCATGTCAGCTCTTCTTTCTTTTAAATGAAGGCACCTGCACCATCTTTATCCTTGCCAATGTTTTCCATATTCACCTCATTCGTATAGTTCCCATACTCGGAAACATCCTAAAATATTATTCTGTCAGATTAGCAATCTCAACCGGTCACCTTAAAATTCTTCAAGGTTGCATTCACTTTATTATTTGCTGTTCACTTCTTGCTCCTTTGCACAAATAGTCATAAAGTAAGCATGTTGTTACTTCTGCAGCTGTGGTTCTGGGCCAGATATGAACTCTTCCAAAGAACTGCCTCAGTTTGAGTGACTTATGTTAGGTTGAAGACGTCATAGTTGGACTTTCTTTCTAAAAGTCAGATGAAAATATTCCATGTTCGAGAATCACAGCTCTACATGTCACCTGGTGTCTCTGAACCCATCCATGCACTGACTGAGCAGATTTTTAGAACAAATAAATGCATGGATCTGACATAACATTCTCCAGCTGAACAGAAACAAAACTAAAGTAATTATTTGTGGTCCGAAAGAAGAGCGACCTCGAGTCAGCGCACAGTTTCAGTTGTTACAGCTAGAAACTAAGGTTCAGGTCCAAAATCTGAACGATGCTGCTGGTGTTTAGTGGCTGGCGTGCCACTAAAACCAGGCAGGTAGAGCACGACTCCCCAGCTGTAAAGTCGTTTCATGGGCTCCCTGGAGCTCAGTGAATAGAGTTTAAAATACTGTTAGTTTATGTATCACTGAATGGCTTAGCACCACAATACCTTAAAGACCTTCTGCTTGGTGGAAGGTAGGAGGTTGTACTAACCTACTGCCTTCTTATTCACTACAAATCTGGAACAAACTTCCAGAAACCTTAAAACAGCTGAAACACTGAGTTTCTTTAAATCAAGGCTAAAAACCCTTCTTGTTTAGAGTTGCTTTTGAACCATAATAAACAGAATATTGATCGACATTTGATGTGTATTGATAATTCTAATGACGGCACTTGAGAAAATGTAATGTCTGTTATTCGTTTTCACAACTGATGCGAGTATATGATGCGAGTATGATGTTCTTTTATGTTTCCCTTTGTAAAGTGCTTTGAACTGCCATGTTGCTGAAATGTGATTTACAAATAAACTTGATTGATATGATGCAACTGACCGTTCACACAGACCAGTCGTAATCAACATTGACAGGGATTTGAGTTTGGTCAGGGACTCCAATACAATTTTTTTTTTAATTCCTTGACTGCCACCCTGGATCAGATCAGAGCATGCCTTTTTATATCAGTACTGTTCACCCCATGCTAAGACGCTGATCATATTACATAATGCAACCTTGAGCCTTCCAATATCTTTGCCAGTGATTGTAGAGAATAAAGTTGTAGTCCATCATGTATAGCTTCTAAAATCTCAGTCTCCTTAACTGTTCGATTTTCTTTTACTTGTTTGCATCAGACGGAGGTTGTTAAAGGACCGTGTGGCAATGTGGGGATGACGTTCAGGCACATACCCGCCTTGGAAGGTGATGCAGTCTATGTCAGCATAGAAACGGTAACACCCAACTCTCCTGCATCCCAGGCTGACCTACAGAAGGGCGATCGCCTCATTGCTATTGGAGGTATTCGTTGTTTATTTACTTAAAGAGAAAAATGTATTTTTGAAAGTTTAAAAGACACAAGGTGACTTTGTTTTACTGAAGGAAAAAATGTGTGCTTTCTTTTGACAGGAGTGAAAGTGACGTCTTCAGTTCAAGTGCCCAAACTGTTGAAACAGGCAGGAGACAGGGTGGTGGTGTTATATGAGAGACCAGTTCGCCATCAGACTCCTCCTTTAGGAAACCTTGGGACTCTACAGGAGGGACTTGGTCAGCTAGAGGAAACCGGCTTCACTCCCCAGCCAACAAGTTATGAGGAAGACCCAGCCCCCATCTCCAATCTTTCTGATATATCTGACAACAAAGACATGGACTCTGAGTTTGAGGAGTTGCTTGTGGACACCAAACTCAACCAGCCTAGTGGACCTACTATAAGTAACACAAATATCAGTGAAACCAAGGAGGACTTCTTACTTGCTGTTAACCAAAGTCCTAAAAGAACAGTGGCCAACTTGGCTTCCAAGCCCCTTGGTACTATATCACCCATACTGAACCGAAAGTTAAACCTTGTCGGTCTGCAGTCTCCGCTAAAGCCCCAGCCCAAAGAATCGCCCAAACCCTCACCACATAAAACCAGCAGTGAACCAGGTGAGAGTGTGCATCGGCCCACTGTTCTTCCTCCACCTCCTCCTTCACGTCCCCCGGTGCCACCAAGACCACAGATACGGTTGACGTCTGCATCCTCAGAAACCAGTCTTCTGGAAGGTGTTGACTTGGTTACAAACACTGTCGTTACCACCACCAGTGCTTCTGAAAAATCGTTAGACAAGATTTCAGTTTGTGGAACCACTGAGGATAAGAGTGGCACAGAGAAGACGAGCATCAAGCAGTCTGAAGGAAAACAGAATACAAAAGCAGCAGACGCCAGTGATGAGATTCTTAGTTCTTGCTCTGTTACCAGCAGCAAGGCAGATCAAGCAAAGGACAAAGTTTCAGAAATTTCCTTTGGCACAAGAGACAGTCTAGATGACCACTCACTCTGGGAATCCCCAGAAACTATATTTAGTAAACATACAGCATGCTGGTCCAAGGCCTCTGTGGTGTTTGAGGTGGAGACTCACCATAAGTATCTCAATGTGGCCCTGTGGTGCAAAGATCCCTTTAAGTTAGGCAGTTTGTTGTGCCTGGGTCATGTCAGCCTCCCATTGGAGCATGTGGCACTGGAATGTATGGCTACATCTTCTTCAGAGTACCAGAGCATCTTTAGGTTGGGGCCCCCAGAGCCAAAAGCAAATGTCAGCCGCACTGCACTACGCAATCTCAGCACGCACAAGGGTTTCAATGAAAAGCTATGCTATGGAGATATCACCTTAAACTTCTGTTACTTGGCCGAGGGTGAGTTAGAGTGTCCGGTGGGCTTGATCGAACGGGAGCGTGAGGGAAGCCTCCACGATGAGGATTTGAGAGAGAAAGAACCCAATCCCTCTGCGCCACGTGATGATTTGGCTTACAGCACTATGCAGTCACAAGAAGTCCGTCACAACTTCCACGACACGCAGTTCCAGAACCCTACTTGGTGTGAATACTGCAAAAAGAAAGTTTGGACGAAGGCAGCCTCGCAGTGTATAATTTGTTCCTACGTTTGCCATAAGAAGTGCCAGGATAAGTGCCTTGCTGAAAGTCCTCTCTGTGTGGCAACGGCTGAACGTCGTGGCGCTGATCCTGAAGCCAAATCCACCATGAACCGGGCCACAGGGTTAACGCGTCACATCATCAATACCAGTTCACGTCTGCTTAATCTTCGCCAGGTACCCAAGACACGACTCGAGCAGGTGACCGATGCGGTGCCTGGAGCTGTGGAACCGTCACCCAAGCAAACGCCCAACACATCTGACAACGAGAGCAGTGACACTGAGACATACACTAGTGGAGCAAGCCCATCAAAGCAGCCAACTAGCGGCAGTGGCACCAGCAAACTTGTACGAAAGGAGGGCGGACTGGACGATAGCGTCTTCATCGCCGTAAAGGAGATCGGCCGGGACCTGTACAGGGGCCTGCCCACAGACGAGCGCTCGCAGAAGCTGGAGCTGATGCTGGACAAACTCCAACAAGAAATTGACCAGGAGCTGGAGCACAATAATGCTCTTATGATGGAAGAGAAGGAGGCCACGGATTCACGGCGAAAGGCCCTCATCTGTACTGCTCTGGCCAAGTCAGGTGAGAGACTTCAGGCCCTCACTCTTCTGATGATCCACTACCGAGCAGGCATAGAGGACCTGGAGTCTGTGGAGAGTATGTCTCCTTCAGAGCAGCAAGGATTCAAAAGCAAAGCGGAGAGTCTGGAGGAGGAAGTTCTTATGGGACCAGAGGTGTATGACAGCGACATCTGCAGCCCTGTGGAGGTGCCGTTGATGGATGAGATCAGTGAGGAGCAGATCTGTGTGGAGGCACTCCACTAGTACCAATTTGGAAAGAGATGAAAACGTAACATGTGGATTGGGTTTGGGCTTTTCAGCAAGGCAATGTCCCATTTATGATTTTGATACTGAGGATTTTGTCCAGTCCGTCCTAAACACACGGGCGTTGAGGTATTTTCACTCTCACCTTTTTATTTTATTTTATTTTTCTTTAATGTTAATGAAATTACGGTTTTGAGATTTCACTACTGATGTTTTTATTTTTGATCCCATTGCAAGACCTAGGTTGTCTTTTGTTTTCATTGTCTGTGCTAAGTGTTTGTTTTTCAGGTTTGTTTGATTTGTTTTGTTTTGTTTTACTGCAACCCTTGTAATCTTACTTTGATTGGAGGTCTTTGCAAAATTTGCACATTTCTTCATTTTTTGAGGGTGGAGAACAGTAACGTTTAATGATTGTTCACTTTGAGAATTTGCCTTGAGAAACAGGCCAATCTGAAGTACGGATGAGGAATCGTCCATTCGTCCACTAACCTATGATTGCATTCATCCTTCCTTCTTGTTTCGATTATATTTTTCCCAATAAATGTGAGAATTTTGGCAGCAGCTCAGCCTGCTGCAACAGTTCCTTTTAATATTTGTTACAATGTATTTATGCACTGGTGGTACTTTTTTTTTTTTCTCCTTCTTTAATTGCTTGTAACTAAGTTTATTTTGAGTAATTAGTGGTACAAGATGGAATTGTCCTGGCTGCTGATTTTAATCTATTCCTCTGCTCATTATTATTTATTGGACTTCCAACATCTTGTTTTGTGCAGAATACTTCTCCATCCTGGACTTCACTATGACTCTTTTACTTTATTATACAAACCATTATGGATGCAACATCAGAAATCCTTAACAGTTCACCTCATTTCTCTGAATAAATGCTACACCCGAACGCATGTAGATGTTAATTCAAGCTGTTTGCTTTCATTTATGTAAGCGAAACTAACTTCATGTGGATTACACTCTTTTTGCTTTAGGATTCTAGCCCAGATGAATGTATATTTGTTTAGTGGGTAATGTGTGCTTACAGCTTTGTTTCTCAACCTTCTTTATAAAACTAAAATCCGCGGTGCAGCTCATGGCAGCCAGCTACATTTTTTTTCTCCCCCCCAAACTCAACATGTTTTGCATCCGAGATCAGTTAGTGCGGCTGGAAATGAGACGTTCACTATGGGAAAGAAGTTTTCCTATTTTTGTGCTACCAATGCAGCTCTTGTTGGGTGACCAGTAGAAACTGCAGCTTCCCATGCAGGTGTTACGACGCATTCCCCTCTTGGAATGAAACAATCATAGCAAGATGCTGAGCTAGAGGAAAAAATTGAAAAGAAAAAACAAAACAACTAAAACAGACATTTGGGAACAGGCTACTGCGTTTTAACATTCTATGAAAAGTAGTTGAGGGATTTTTT